>NW_027418262.1:0-104310 GCF_009905375.1 Apium graveolens | reverse complement strand
TTCCACCACTTCAATGTTGAAACTCGATGTACTGTCTGGTTCATGAGTAACTACTTCCGTGACATTTCTTCAAGCCTTGACCTTGATACTCTTGATTTTCTCAGACTAAATCCTTGTAAGTAATTGATACCCTGACGAGATCTCCGTCACTTGATTAAATCCACAATCTTGATTTATATCACTGAGGCATGATCAATTTCTTGAACTTCTTCCAGTGAATTAATTTCTCAAGTCTGTAGATGAACCTTGTTTCTGAATCCTTTGACAGATATTACTTTGCGAGATCTCTTTGACGGTAGATCCACTATTTACTTATTACATTCTTATTTGAGTTGAGTTAAATCCTCGAATATACAAATAGGCCTATGACATATGCCTTACAAACTCCCCCTATTTGTTTGTTAGACAATAACACAAATACCTAGAGGATAACTCAACTAACAAATAAGAAAAGATATAAACATAAATGCAAAGTAAATAGTAGAAAAGTTTCTGGAATAAATATAACATTTTCCAGCTTCCAAATAAGATGTTCCTCTAGACTGAACATATCTTCAAGTAGTTCCATTTTCTTCTGTACAACCACATTTCCTGTTGAGAAGCCCATATCTCTCTTGCTTCTCCCCCTATGAGAATCAACTGATTAAAGAAGATCACCTTCGTTTACCACCTCTCCCGTACAATAGGATCCGCAGATAAAAACCAATGGTACTCCCCTTTTGAAAATAGCTTCTTCCCTTACTATAAAATCACCTTGGTTTACCACCTCTCCCGTACAATAGGTTCCGTAGTTACAAATAACAATGGTGTGGTGTAGTGTACATATAATCTTTTTCTTCTTCCCTGCTATTTCTCCCCTTAGTTGAGGAATCCTCCAAACTATTACTTAAGCTTTATCTCCCCCTTAAAGAAGGAATGTATGCCGTCGTCTGAAGGAGTTCTCATATTTCACTTGGTTGGAAAAGAAATAACAAGTAGTTTCTCTTTCTTCCTCACTGTGAGTGTGTGATTCTGTTTAGTGTACCTCACATGTGTTTCACTCTTCTCTCCACTCATGTTTACACTCTTTCTCACAAGTGTATCACTCCTCTCATAGCTCCATATTCCAGCTGTACCTGCAAGGAAAATCACCTTAGCCATCCTTAAGGAGGTCACAGGTGGTGCAATGGGAGTTCGCAAATCCCCATCCTTGTTAAACTCGTCAGATGAATCTGAGTCATAATCTACAAGTTGCTAGTTTCCCTTTTAGGGTTCCAGATTTGAATTCTGGGAAGGTAAACAATGATCCAATGAATTTAGCATAAAGATCAAAGTTCCCTTCTAATGTCTGTGAAGACATTTCCTTGTGACTCATCAGGTAATATCTGAATCATTGTCAACAAGTTGCCGATCTGCGCCTATGTCAAATCCACTATCCGCAGATGCATCCAGGGGATTTAAGCCTGGGGAGGTAGACACTGACCACTGACATATGGCTTTTGGATCAGTATCCTCTCCTAACACCTGTAAAGGCAATTGGTCCATTAACGAACCTTGAACAAACGAATCTGACCTTAAAATGGTCAAAACTCTTATTTCTGTCAACTCATCCTTTGTGTGTGTAACCTTTCCTTGTACATCAAGAATTGTTTATGTTTGAAGTGGTGACACTACATCGGATACCCTGGCCGACAGGCAAATTTCAATAGACACACCCTGTTGAGAGAATGAATCTAGTAACTGTTTTTGTGCCTTTTCAGCCATTACATCTTTTTGAGAAGATGTATGGGGGTTAGCAGTTGTCTCGGTTTAAATACTACTCATCTATGTAGGAGACAGAGCTACTGGGTTGACTACAAAACCTTCCTTATGTGGTGCACTAAGGCACTATCTCCCTCACACTCATTCATACTACATTTAGTGGTAAGAGAGTGTTGGTTGGTTCTGTTTTTTGTGTTTGTCTTTACAGTCTGGGATAGACGTTGTGGGTTTTCAACCTCATGATTGTCAATGAAAGAAAGCCATTGGAGACTGAACCTGTAACATAGAACATATGGTAATAGAGAGAGAAAATGATTTACAATAGTGATTTCAAAAGATTTTACATGACCATAAGAAATCACTAATGTATAAAGAAGTTTGAGTTCAATGATAGCATTATCAATATATCACTGCACATATAAACAATATGTGTGTGCCTAGTGATAAGTGTAACACCCCCAGATCCGGGGTCAGGGATCCGGGTCGTCACGGTCTATCTTTCCACAATATCACTTCACTTAATTAAAAATAAATAACCTCAAGCTGTGACCCCCCACTAACACACACCACCATCCGTTATAGTCTCAGAGATGAATTGAAATAAGTACAAGTCCTTGAATCCACAATTAAAGTTATTACAACCCAAAATGATTACTTGATAAATTTACAGTTAATTGCCATTATCTGCCACAAGTTATAATTATACATAATTGATTCTCAAAAGTAGAATGCCTGATCTACCAATAGATCTACCTCTGCAGCTATAGCAGCTACAACATCAACGGGAAGACGCGGGACGCTTCCCACGCGCTTGCGCTGGGTCTGCTGGAGTCTGGCCATCTTTCCTAACTGTTGTTGTGTGATGAAGAAATAAAGCAAGAGTGAGCCTTACAGCTCGCAAGATAATATATAGTGATAACATAATACAAGTATCTAAATGGATACATACTAGAATTCTTTATCATGTGTAAGGTAATTACTTACTGGATATAAGTTTTAAAAGAAGATGAAGTTACCAATTACTTCACTATACTCATACCATTTTTAGAAATCTACTTGAACTACTACTGTTCAAAGTATAATAAGATTCACGAGGTCATCCCATAGATGAGACCACAAATAAAACTTGAAAATATTTGATCTTTGAAATGTTTTGAAAAGAAATGAAGTTACGAGATACTTCATTCAATGGATACACCAATAAAACTGTTTTGACCCTGTCAATGCTTCGGCAACCACCCATTCGTAGCATTTCGATCGAAATGCTACGGGTAGTGTTGCAGAATTATCCAATGGATGATGAACTCATTACAGGAGTTTGTCGCGCCAGGAAGACCACTTACGATGATCAGTCGTAGTAGTGCAACCCCACCATTTTCTACATGTAGAGGAGAACCTGTCGGATTTACTTGTCAACCGAACACTGAACTCCTAAGGAATGGACCGCCTTAGCGGAACTTCCAGGCCATTTGGGCCAATATAATAATACAGCTGGGCCGGCGCTACTCGGCCACTTACGCCACTCCTAGTTCAGATGAAATCCATGACTCTGAAACGTAAAGCTCGTCCCACTTTCCCCAAGTAGAAACTTGTTGATACGGCTCCACCAAGAAGTCGTATCTAGTTGGAAAGGAAAACTCACCGATATTTTCCCAGGCGATGCCTGTTAATGGATTAACTTGTTCCAAGAATTTTACTTCCCGAGTGTTGGGTAAGTAATCAAAATTCTTTTATCAAGACAGCAACCTTTTTGCGAATATAAAACACACCACAGAGCCGATTCCCTCAGGTTTTGAGCGAGTATTTAAATCCCCTTCGAAGGAGGATCTTAAATATAAAAATGAGTTTTGGGATCCGCTCTAACTTTTAAAATCATTTTGAAGACTCGCAAAACATTTTAAGAATGTTCTGCGTGAGTGCTGATTTAATAAAATAAATCAGTCCCAATATATATAAAAATATATGAATATTATTATTTAAATAATATTCCATAAAGAATAATCTTTATAAAAATAATTGAAGTAGATGTTGTAAAACTTATACTTGAAATGAGTATTAAATAACCAAAGATATACATATACGAAAGTACTATCTTTATTTGAATAATCAAAAATAAGTTTGATGATCGACACCTATTCTTTAATAAATAAAGAATATATTTCAGTAAATAATCGGAGTCATAGGTCCTCAAATGAATATCAAATAATATTCAATTAATAAAATAAGCTGAGTCATAAGCCCTCGAATGAATATTCGAAATAATATTCATTAAATAATATAAAGGAGTCATACATCCTCAAATGAATATTCAAGTAATATTCAATAAATAATATAAAGAAGTCATAAGTCCTCGAATGAATATTCAAGATAATATTCATTAATAAAATAAAGTTATCGAATAAACCTTATTCGATAATGGTTTTGAAAACTATAACCATATATATATATAAAGTATATATATATCAAATCTACCTCGGAATCCTCAACTCCCGGTTTTAGAAAATGTTTTCACCTTTGGGGTCCCTATACTAAGGGTATATGCAAATTACCGCTATTCTCTAGCATAGGTATTATCAACTGAATCAACGGATATATATGGCAAGAATACAAAACAGGCATGCATATGTACCATATCACATGCTACAATATATCGCAAGAATTTGCTAATATAACCATCATGATCTATTACAAGATAATGCATATACAAGTGTATACATCACAACAACAGTATAACGGATAGAAAACTTGCCTGAGCGACTGGGGGTGATAAAAGGCTCGGGATGAGTCTGGTAACCTATAACAACAAGTAAGTTGGAATTAACCCAAAGTCACTTGTAAATCTATATTTTAACTAACTTAGACTCTAACGCTTGTTTTGCGCTTACTGATTCTCTTAAGTCACTCGAGTACCCTCGGCTCCACCATTTTTAATAATTTAACCATTACGAGTTTTAAGGAGATTCCTTCGCGAGTGTCTTACCAACTGCCTAACACTCTTACCATAATTGTTTCATACATTAATTAACCCTTTTTGGTCTTTAACCTATGTTTCAAAGTAAGGCGAGGGGAAAAGTTTGGTTCGCGAACGCCGTTACTTAAAACGGTCGTTTCTCCTAAACCGTATATCGGAATCAAACGAACTACATATCAAAACGAAGCTCGTAACATGAGCTATCTAAACATGGCAATGGTCAACATCTAGCAGGGGTTTCTCGGGTCCTAATGTTATGAACAAAAGCAGTCTAAAGTAAATCGGACATTACGACGGCTATGTTTACGCGATTTCCCAAATTTAAACCATTCCAAAACCATCACAATTCAACCCCAATTCACAACCCAATCCAAACTCCATCCCTACCACATCCTAACAGCCCCAATCAATTCAACATATTTACATTTATACTTATGCTTAAGCTTGAATTAACTATACTTAAGTTCTTTTAACCAAAACAACAAGATTCACCATCCATTTCACTACCACTCCAACCCAAATTCTAAACCAACAAGCATTAAGCTACTATATCACCATAACAACTAGAATCATCCTAATTAACAAAGTAAATCTAGGGTTTGGAGATGATATACCTTCCTTGAAGTGGTGGGAGTAGCTAGGAGCCTTAAGAAGCCTTGAGGAGTCTTAGGAATGCTTGGATCTTAAAGGAAAATCAAGAAAATTTAAGTTAAAAACCTTGAAATCACTATTCATTGTCTTCTTCATTGATTTCTTGAAGAAGATTGAGAAAGAATTGAAGGCTTAAACTCATAATATAGCCATAACTATGCATAAGGAATACTAGGGAATTATCTTACCAATTTAGGAAGTCTGATCTTGAGTTTTGAAATTTCTTTCCCTTTGAAATAGTAAAAAGCCGAGAGCATGATGAAAATAAAATGCCTTGTGTTCTTGTTTTGATGAAAAATGAATTTTTTGGCTTGGTTGGTAGAATATTTGATTTGTTTTTGGTTAATTACCAATTTAACCTTGATTTTTGTGTGGTTAATATTCCACCACATTTCCTTCCCTCTTATGTCATGCTTGCATCACTTTATAATGTCATCATCCCTCCTTTGTCCTCTTTCTATTGGTTGGATGACATCATCCCCACTAATCTCTTTGATTAACTTCCTAATTGTTTGCCTAATGACCGCTGATCTGTTATACGGTTCGCTTAACTTTCGTTTTCGTTTATCGTTTGAGGGATCATACCCGGGATCTTATTACTTAGGTTCCCTTAACCTTTCTCAATATATTATATTCCTTTTATGATCCTCTCTTATAATCCTTTAATTTAAATCCTTTTTATCCTGTTACCTTATACTCAATTCTTTCCGTATCTAATGGATTTCCGGGAAAAATCAAAGTGTTCAGAATTGGATTCTGATGATCTTTACATACACTTATATACCATGTAGAGTACTAATAAAATCTCAGAATATCCATAACAGAACCCCTATATAGTGTGGCATGAAAAGTTTTCTCATTCAGCTAAAACACTATTCACAAGGGTTACAAAAAGTTTAAAATTTTGGGGGTTATTACAGTCTCCCCTCCTTAAAAGGATTCCGTCCCGGAATCAAATAGAAAACAAATGGGGGTACTTTTCTAGCATTGCGCTATCTAGTTCCCAAGTTGATTCTTCCACATTATGATTCTGCCATAGTACTCTGACTAGCTTGATCACTTTGTTCCGAAGCACCTGCTCCTTCTTATCTATAATCCTTACTGGCTTCTCCACGTAAGTTTGATCTGGTTGCATATCCACCTGCTCGTACTCCACTATGTGTCTGGCATCCCGATGATACTTCCTTAGCATTGACACATGGAACACATTATGAACTTGTTGCAAGTTAGGGGGTAAGGCTAGCTCGTAAGCTAACTTTCCAATCCGTCTTAATATCTCAAAAGGTCCAATGTATCTTGGGCTTAGTTTTCCTTTATTTCTGAACCTCATTAATCCCTTCCAAGGGGATACTTTCAGCAGTACTAAGTCCCCTACTTCATATTCCTTGTCCTTTCGGGCTAGGTCTGCATATTTCTTCTGTCTGTCTTGGGCTGCTAATAAGATCCACTATATCTTTGGTCCTTTGGACCACTTCGGGTCCGAGCATCTTCCACTCCCCCACTTCATCCCAGTATAAGGGAGATCGACACCTTCTTCCGTACAGGGCCTCATAAGGCGGCATTCCGATGCTAGCATAAAAGCTATTGTTATAAGAAAACTCGATCAACGGCAAGTGATCATCCCAACTTCCTTTAAAGTCTATTGCACAGACTCTCAACATATCCTCTAGTGTCTGGATGGTCCTTTCACTCTGCCCATCCGTCTGGGGATGGTACGCAGTACTCATATTTAACTTGGTCCCCGTACATTCTTGAAAGCTCCTCCAAAATCTGGAGTTGAATCTGGGGTCTCGGTCTGAGACAATGGACGCTGGGACTCCATGTCGCGTCACTATTTCCTTAAGGTAAATGTCCACAGTCTATCGACTGTGTATCTCTCATTGATAGGAATGAAATGAGCTGACTTTGTCAGTCGGTCTATAATTACCCATATGGCGTCATGATTGGCCTTCGTCCTTGGCAAACCTACAACAAAATCCATCGCTATCTGTTCCCATTTCCATTCGGAAATCTCCAGGGGTCGTAAAAGTCCACTGGGTCTCTGGTGCTCTGCCTTTACTCTTTGGCAAGTCAAACATTTGCTTACCCATTCTGCTACTTCCCTCTTCATGTTGGGCCACCAGTAATATTCCTTCAAATCCCTATACATCTTGGTACTCCCCGGGTGAATGGAATACCTTGAACTATGGCTTTCATCCAAAATCTCATCTTTAAGCTCTTGAACGTTTGGAACCCAAATCCGGTAAGAGTACCTCATTATCCCTTTATCATCCTTCTCCGTATGGATCTCTTCTCCAGTCATTGACCCTCTGCCCTCAATCATTATTCTTTCTTGGCACAATTTAATCTTTTCTAATAACTCTGGCTGCATTGTTATCTCAAATAGCTTTTCAGTTCCGGTTCCGGTTACCTTTACTTCTATTTCCATTCTCTCAAAATCCCTTATCAATTCTTCCGAAGTCGTTATCATTCTGAGTCTTTCCTTTCTACTAAGGGCATCATCCACCACATTGGCTTTCCCCAGATGATAGAGAATCTCATAATCATAGTCCTTGATTAGTTCTAACCATCTCCTCTGGCGCATGTTGAGCTCTTTCTGCTTAAATATGTACTTGAGGCTCTTATGGTCTGTGAAAATCTCGCACTTCTCTCCATACAAGTAGTGCCTCCAAATTTTTAAGGCAAATACTATTGCCGCGAGCTCAAGGTCATGAGTAGGATATCTAATCTCGTATTCCTTCAGTTGTCTCGACGAATACACAATCACCTTACCGTGCTGCATAAGCACACACCCTAATCCTTTGTGCGACGTGTCACTATATATCACAAAATCTCCTTTTCCGTCCGGCAATGCCAACAACGGGGCCGTTACCAACCTTTTCTTTAATTCCTGAAAACTGTTCTCGCATTTCTCCGTCCATTCAAACTTCTCTGTCTTACGAGTAAGTCATGTCAAAGGGGCTGCGATCTTCGCAAAGTCCTGTAAAAATCTACGATAGTAGCCGGCCAATCCTATGAAACTCCTTACCTCTGTGGGTGTGGTTGGCCTTTCCCAATTTGAGACCGCCTCTATCTTGGAGGGGTCGACCAATACTCCTTCTTTATTGATCACATGTCCTAAAAACTGTACTTCATTCCGCCAAAATTCACACTTCGAGAATTTAGCAAATAACTGTTCCTCTCTGAGTATTCCTAGAGCCATCCTCAAATGCTCTGCATGATCTGCCTCAGTCCTTGAGTAAATCAAAATATCATCGATAAAAACTATCACACACTTGTCCAAGTATTTCTTAAATACTCTATTCATTAAATCCATGAAAGTCGCTGGGGCATTGGTTAATCCAAAGGATATTACCAAGAACTCATAATGCCCATACCTGGTACGGAACGCTGTCTTGGAAATGTCTTCGGGTTTAATCTTTAGTTGGTGATATCCAGTCCTCAGGTCGATCTTGGAAAAATAAACAGCATCCTTTAGCTGGTCGAACAGATCATCTATTCTAGGTAATGGGTACCTGTTCTTTATGATTAGCTTGTTCAACTCTCGATAGTCGATGCACAGCCTCCTGCTCCCATCTTTCTTCTTAACAAATAAAACTGATGCTCCCCACGGAGACACACTGGGTCTTATCATACCCTTATCCAAGAGTTCCTGCAATTGGATAGCTAATTCCTTCATTTCTAACGGGGCTAACCGGTAAGGTGCTTTTGAAACTGGCGCCGTCCCTGGGACCAACTCAATAGCAAATTCAATCACTCTATCGGGTGGTAATCCCGGAAGGTCTTGTGGGAATACATCTTCAAATTCATTGACTACTGGAATATCTTGTAAGTTGGGCACCTCCTTTTGCGTGTCTACCACATAGGCTAGGTAAGCCTCGTTTCCTTTTCGTAGCATCCTTCTGGCCTGGGCCATAGTCAAAAATTTATGCGTCTGCCTTTTTCCTCTAAATATAACTTCTTTCTTCCCTGGGATATTTAACTTAACTTTCTTCCCTTTACAGTCTATCTGAGCATCATTGCTAGATAGCCAGTCCATTCCCAAAATTACATCAAACTCCCCTAATTTAAAAGGAATCAGGTCAACACTAAAAGATTGCTCCCCTATGCCTATCTCACAGGCGGGGTGAATCTGGTTAACAGGAATAATCTCATGATTGGCTATTTCTACTTGTAAGGGTTCTATCAAGGGTTCAGCCTTAAGTCTTAACTTACGCGCAAGGTCCTTTAATATAAAAGATTTAGTTGCTCCCGAATCAAATAAAACATTTGCACTGACTGAATTTAGAGAAAGGGTACCTGCTATCACATCTGAATCTTTCATAGCATCTTGGACTGTCATGTTAAAAGTCCTTGCAGTAGGTGGCTTATTGGAGGCAGCCCTGCTGGCTCCTGAAGCTACTGGTTTGTTCATTGGGCATTCCCTCTTCCAATGACCCGGGCGTCCACACTGATGACAATTGGTGGTTGGAGTGACGGCAGGGGCTGACGAAGGGCATTTGTGAGAATAGTGGCCCACTTGCCCACACTTAAAGCAGGTTACTGGCTTTCCCTTACATTCCCCAGAATGCATTCTTCCACAAGTGTTACAGGTTGGCAATGGGGGTCGAGACTGGTTGGAATAGGACATTCTTGACTTCTGGCCGCTCTGGCTCACATTCATGCTCATTGGCCGCTTAAACCCAGTATTCCTTCCCGGTAGGGACACTGTTCCTCGATTAAATCTAGTTGGGAAGCTCCTTCCTGCGGAACCTCCACCCATGCTCATACTTTTCCTCTTTATTCCCTTATTCTCCCATTCCTTCTGCATCTGTTCACTTCCGGCTTCTACAATCGTTGCCTTTTGCACCAGAGTGGCGTAGTCCGTAAGCTCAAGGATTGCCACCCTATTCTGAATCCACGGTTCCAGTCCCTGCTGAAACCTCCTAGCTTTCTTTTCCTTGGTGCTCATAAATTCCGGCACAAACCTTGATAACTCAGTAAATTTCGCTTCGTACTCTGCTACAGATAAATTATTCTGCTTTAGCTCCAAGAACTTGAGCTTCATCTGGTTTTCCATAAACCTCGGAAAATACTTTCCCAGAAATAACTGACTGAACCTCTCCCAGGTTATGATAGCATCTGTCTCCATGTTTTTCTTGGCCTCCCACCAGTAGTTGGCTTCTCCTTTCAGAAGGTAGATAGCAAATACAGTCTTATGTGCCTCATCGATACTCAGAATCTCAAAGGATTTCTCCATTTCCTTTAACCATGTCCTTGCCTCAACTGGGTCGGCTGATGTAAGAACCCTGATTTTTGTAATATTTTAAAACTTCTGTGAATAGTAACTTGAGCTAATTAATTAATACGTATGGGGATCATCATAAAATGAATAGTGGAATTTTGAGAATCCGAGATCATATTCTTGTTTATCGAGGAAAATAAGTGAATGTAAAAGCCGACGAAATTCGAAGATTCACAATTATACTATGTGTTTTCGTATCCGTAAAGAATGGCGTAGAACCGGGAATACTACGTGAAATAAATAATATATCAAGGTGTTTCTATGATCAAGAGAAGGAATTGAATTGGTTATAGGATTATAAGCAATAAAAGAAATATCTACGAAACAAGTCGTTATACGTGGAAACTATCGGAATGGAACGACGATTGCGTTTACGATAAATAAACGAATGAGAAATTAAATCCCATGCAAGTTGGCCATGCATAACCAAGTCCTAACTAGTAGTTAGGAGTGTAACTAGATGATTAGAAGCTAACTAGAATAGTTAGTGGAATAGTGTTGAATAGTGATGGAAGACAAACAAGTACACAAGCCATACTTCTCCCTTTTCTCACTTCACCACACAATCAAACCAACCCATACCTTTGCCAAATTATTATCAAATCTGCTGCATACATCCCATATATTCATTATACACTCCCACACTTTAGCCACAAAAGAAAACAACCCCTTTTCCCTCACTTAAAGCTCTCCCATTTTTCATTCCAGCAGTTCGGATTTTCTGAGCAAGGGAGAAAGAAAAATTCATAACTCAAAATATACTCATTTAAATATCATGAAATTTTTACCATAGCTTCTCTATATCATGGGTAAGCTTTGTAACAAATTTCAGCCTCAAATTAATTTTTTTCAATTTTATAAAAATGTTTGAATGAGGTGCAGAAAGGTTACTCCGAAATTTTAACTTGTTTCTTGGTTTTGTTTCTTAAGGATCTAGCCCTTCTAAGTGTTTTCTAAGAAAACCAAGCCTCAATCATCCTAGAACTAACCTTCCTAGTGTCCAAGAAGGTATAACTTTAAACCCTTTAAGGTTTTATGGTTGGATTTAAGAGTTATGTTTGTTGTAGTGTTAAGATCCAAAGGATTGTGTTTGTTTGAGTTTGTATTGATTATGTTCTTGCTAAAGGCTTGAGATGTTGAGTTGTAATCCATGTATGTGGTACTAGATAGAGCATATAAGGTTCATGTGGGTGAATCTTGAGAAGTACTTGTGTTTATGATGGTTATAGGTAGTGATTGTGTTAAGATCAAGTAGTAGAAATTGAGTTTGGGCATTCTTGCACTTGATCTATTTTCTGCAGGACATTCGGCCATGAAAATAGTTAAAATTTGAAAACTACTGGCCATGAATAGATAGATATTGTTTTGCAGTTTCTATACATGTGTAGATCATCATGAGGAGATTTACGGTTTAGGAGTTATGGTCGTTTTAGTGTAAAACATTTCTGCGATTAGCCAACTGCACTTAAGTCCACTTGCATAGTGATTTTGAAGGACTTAAAATAATTATGAGATTCTGGAAAACTTATAAATAATGGATATGACAGTAGAGAAGACTGTACAAAAAGAATTTTGAGAAAATATTAATTTTTCGATTTTATAAAAATGTTTTGGTAAAGTGAGCGCAAGCGAGAAACGCATAAAAACCTAGTTTTGACGCGCGTTTTCTCACGTTCGAGCTTAAAACTCGAAATGGACTTTCTAAAGCGAACGATCGATTTCAAAACTCGACCATGTTATAAAGTGAGAATATAAGTGTTGAGAATGTGACGATCGAAGATTCAGTTATACTTGAGTAGTTGCGAAAGTTGCTTAATAAAAGCGAGACGTTAATCGCGTACTAACTTAGACCGTTGGTTCTTGTTTATAGATCGCCAACCAAACACCAGAGACCATACCACTTCGATTACTCGAGGCAAGTTTTTGAAACCCTATCTCATACTATCCATGCTATATATATATGTTGTGATATTGATGCCATGATTTACATTTCAAATATATATGCTTGTCTATGATATCAATGCATACGAATTATGCGATTGTTACGAAAACAAATTTCGTTTTACACGAGTATGAGAAATTGAAATGTATTTCAAATATAATATATGATAATGGGAGTTGGAGATATTTTAATAGCGATTTAATTCCGGAGAGAGCCGGACGCGAAAGATTTCTATTTCCATAAATAAAGTACCTTTCGCGTAATATAGATATCAAGCGAACGATTGAGATTTTGACTTAAACTTCGAGAAATATTGGTTTATTCATTTAAGGGACACCCTTACTTGATTGATTATTTTATAAAGCGATACTTAAGGGATTATTAAATATCCAGAAAGTATTTAAAAATATACTGAATAGTTTATAAATCATTTCACGTTATTTAATAAAGATTTAACTATTCAAAGAGCAATTATAGGATACCAAACCCTGTTTTGATTATTTGATTAAGGTGTCTCCATTCGTTGGACCTCATTCAGAAATATTTTGTATTTCAGAAATATTTTGTATTTAAGGTTTATTAATTCATTGAACCTTAATTCAAAATACTTTGTACTTAAGATTTTATCAATTCATTGAACCATATTCAGAGATATTTTATATAGAAGGTTTTTATCAATTCATTGAACCTTATACAGAGATATTATATTTATAAGATTTTATCAATTCATTGAATCCCTCTTAAATTATTATGAGACCTTAGATATTTAATATCTTCGGACTTCTAAAAACTTATTTAAAAATGGACATAGTTCCCAAAGGTACTTTCTAAATTATTCATAAAATCTTGAAAGAGATTAATCATTTGAAACGTATCAAAACCTTAGGGAACTTAGTCTAGAAGCATAAGAGTTTTTCTTCCTCGTTCAATAAAGAACAAGTGAGTAATATATGTGTCACCCTACTACAAATAGGGATTTGAAAATGATTTTAAATTCAAAACTTCGACAACGCCCAAAGATCAATTGAGTTAAAAGTGATGAATAAATCATCTTATTTAGAGGTCAACTTTTAACGACCTATTCCTTCGAAAAAGGATTTTGAGCAAAAGATATAATTGTTTTGGGACTGGAATGTGGTATGCCCGGCACGGAGTGGTATCGGGCAGTGACCAAGCGCGGAGTGGCGCATTATGCAAGCGTGGAGTGGCGCATTGTACGGTTATATGGTCTATGTGACCATTGACTTTCGGACTTGCACGGCAATGGGAAACCACCGTGTAGTGTCTTGATGAGCCCAAAGGCGGCTAGGTTTATATTCCTTCTACTAGTAGAGAAAATTTCGTATTCGGCTGATCACCGATACGTGTTTTATTCCAGTATAGTCCCTTTCTTCCATTTTGGAAAAACTGTTGTGAAATATACAACAGAGAGCCGATAAGGCTGAGTTTTAAACAAGGATATTGATGAATATATATCAAATCCATTTGAGAAATCTGCCGATAAGGCTGAGTTTAAATAAGGATGTTGATGATTATATATCAAATCCATTTGTGAAATCTGCCGATAAGGCTGAGTTTTAAATTGGGATGTTGACAAATATATATCACACCCATATGAGAATCTTGGTTCGAGTAACATCTTGAGATTTTGAAATAAAATGAGTACGAGTATAAAATGATTTTGAGAAAGAGATGAATACAAGTATTCATTGGATATACTATTGTAGTTGATTTTGAGAATATTATAAATTTGATAAGCATATAAACTTTCAGAACGCTTTGGAGATACAAAGTATAATTATTGGTTTTATTTATCCTTACATACTTAAATATGGGGATATATACCTTGCTGAGCTTTAATGCTCACCCTTGCTTTTATATATCATATCACAACATACTACCAGCATGGATCAGACCAGGACTGCTGTCCTTAGGCGGGTAAGGAACGCTCGTGAGTTCCGTAGGCTTTTTGTGCGCCAGCCCCGTCAGGTAGATAAGTGGAAATGATTTATTTGATAATGTTTCCAAGCATATAACCTGTGTGTATGTGAGTTTGAATAAAAGGTCGAGTAATATTGTGAAAAGAGAATTATTTAATTAATAAGTGATCGTAACGACCCGAATTCACGACCTCCGAATTCACGACCTTGGATTTTGGGGTGTTACATTAAGTGCATTTTATCTCTATATTGCCATATGCTCTATGACACATGTTCAGCCTCCAATGGCCTTCTTTCATTTGATAGTCATGAGGTTGAAAACCCACAAATTCTATCCCAGACTGTAAAGACAAACACATAAACAGAACCAATCAACACTTTCTTACCAATAAAATGAAGTATGAATGAGCGTGAGGGAGAAAGTGCCTTAGTGCACCACATAAGGAAGGTTCTGAAGTCAACCCAGCAGCTCTGTCTCCTACAAAGATGAGTAGTACTTAAACCGAGGCAACTGCTAGCCCCCATATATCTTCTCAAAAAGATGTAATGGCTGAAAAGGCACAAAACAGTTAATAGATTCATCCTCTCAGCATGGTGCGTCTATTGAAATTCGCCTGTCGGCCAGGGTATCTGATGTAGTGTCACCACCTCAAACATAATCAATTCTTGATGTACAAGGAAAGGTTACACACACAAAGGATGAGTTGACGGAAATATAAGTTTCGACCATTTTACGGTAAAATTCGATTGTTCAAGGTTCTTTAATGGACCTATTGCCTTTACAGGTGTTAGGAGAGGATACTGATCCAATAGCCATATGTCAGTGGTCAGTGTCTACCTCCCCAGGACTAATAAACCTGGATGCATCTGCGGATAGTGGATATGTCATAGGCACAGATCGGCAACTTGTTGACAATGATTCAGATATTACCTAATAAGTCACAAGGAAATGTCTTCACAGACATTAAAAGGGAACTTTGATCTTTATGCTACATTCTTTGGATCATTGTTTACCTTCCCAGAGTTCAAATCTGGAACCCTAAAAGGGAAACTAGCGACTTGTAGATTATGACTCAGATTTATCTGACGAGTCTAACAAGGATGGGGATTTGCGAACTCCCATTGCACCACCTGTGACCTCCTTAAGGATGGCTAAGGTGATTTTCCTTGTAGGTACAGCTGGATTTTGGAGCTATGAGAGGAATGATACACTTGTGAGAATGAGTGTAAACACGAGTGGAGAGAAGAGTGAAACACATGTGAGGTACATAAAACAGAATCACACACTCACAGTGAGGAAGAAAGAAAACCACCATATCCCATTCCCTATCCCTAAACATGGTTCTTGATACTTCGGGTCTCGATTCTGTTTATGATTGGAACTTAACTCTTAGGAACCTAACATTTACAGATTGGATTAGAATACTTCGAGACCTAACAAGTTGGGAGCTAATAATTGGTAATAATTGGTGATCTCACAGTTGGGAGGTATAAGGAGTTGAGAATATTGGTTAACAGGATGATCAACAGTGAAGCCATTTTGCAGAATTTCAAGGGACATGGTTGATCAGACTCTGACTTGTTATTTATTTTCCAACTAAGTAAAATATGAGAACTCCTTCATAAAACAGCATAAATTCCTTCTCTAATGGGGAGATAAAAGCTTATATAATAGTTTGGAGGATTCCTCAACTAAAGTGGAGAAATAGCAGGGAGGAAGAAAAAGGTAAAGCACGAGTACACTACACCACACCATTGTTATTTGTAACTACGGATCCTATTGTAGGGGAGAGGTGGTAAACACAAGGTGAGTTCCTAGTGATCAGAAGAAGTGGTTTGATATCACTATTCTTCATAAGGGAAGAAGTTGTTTTCCAAAAGGGGAGTACCATTAGTTCTTATCTGCGGATCCTATTGTACGGGAGAGGTGGTAAACGAAGGTGATCTCCTTTAAGCAGTTGATTCTCATAGGGGGAGAAGCAAGAGAGATATGCGCATCTCAACAGGAAATGTGGTTGTACAAAAGAAGCTGCTGATGATTACTTCACGACCGAGAAGTGTTATCTGGCAGAGATTTGAAGAACCAAGGAAATGAAGATGAAAATACTTGAAGATTAGTTCAGTGCTAGAGGAACAAACATCTTTCATTTCAGTTACTCAAGAAATCTGGAAATGCAGTATTTGATCCAGAAAACCAGTAGCATTATTTACAAGTCCTGGTACTTTACTTCTTCTAGTTGTTAGTTGAGTTATCCTCTCTACTTAATTTGTTTGTTGGGTCTACCAATCAAATATGGGGAGAATAATGGTGAGACTGCGTAGTTGTATGAATAGTTACGAGATAACTCAACACGATAACAACACTAGAACAGGACATGTTAATAATACTACGTCTACACAAGAAATCAGGAAGAATAAAGACAAGGCAAATACAAAGAATCAGAAGATTAGAAGAAGGCCTGAAGTCTGTCTACAGGTCACTGAAATAAGTTCATTAATATGATCATGCCTCAGTGAAGAACAAAGGTTAAAGACTTTCAGGGTTTCAGAAATGTTGAAGATTCAGTATACAAGTGCTACCGGAAGATTTCAGTGTATTGGCATTGATTGAAGATAGACAGTGTTTGAAGCATAGGAATCTGAAAAATTGAAGAGAGGGTATAGACAGAGGTTAATGAAGATGTTGTCTAAAGTACCAAAAAGGATTCCAGTGAAAGTACAGTTGTTTATTGACAGTCAGTCGGCGTTAGTCGTCTGTGAACCAGACCAGTTGCACTAGGCGTCAACAGCTTGTGAAAGGAATCTGGGTATTATTTTAAGAAGAATTGTTAAGTTGAGGAACGTACTTGGATTGAACATTTATATGTTAAAGTACGAGAAGAGGTGTGCGGGGTTTACAGCTAAACAACTCAGGGGACTGGCGAAGCTCAAAGTTTAATTGTTAAATTAAATAAATTTATTTAATGTACTTTAAAATAATTTATTTAATAAACTTATATTGATTTATCTTATAAACTTTAAATAAGTTTATTTTATAAATCTAAATTAGTTTATTTATATAAGTTACATTTACGTTTATTTTATAAATTAATTTAGTTATAAATTAAACTTAAAAATTAAAGAAAACAAAAAAAAAGAAAGGAAAAAGAAAACAAAAAAAGGAAAATATAAAAAGAAAAGAAAGGAAAGGAAAAACAAAAAAAAGGAAAAGGTAAAAGAAAGCAAAACAAAAAGAAAATAAAGAAAAGAAAAAGAAAATAAATAATCAAAGGAAACAAAATTGTACAGGTTGGTTTTTGATTGACCAAGTACATATACATGTACTGGTTAAATAACCTGTCGCCATAGAGAGATTCCCCCTCCCCCTTGTCTCCATACAAAATAAACAAGCAAGTGACCCCCTTGTCGCCACAGAGCATCACAGGAGAGTCGCCACACAGAACCTGTCACCACAGAGCACTCCTCTCTCCTCAGCCACACATTTTTTTGGATAAAGTCTACACTTTGCAGCAGAAGAAAGGAGCCATTCATTTTTCTGTTCTTCTTCTCTCCCAAGAGAGGAGTGAAAATGGCATCATTGATTTATAGAGAAGCTCAAGCTTTTTGTATATCCATTTAACTTCTCACCGAAGTAACGTTATAATGCCCGATTTAACTCTTGTATATTCATAGGGGTATTATAATCGTTACCCGGTAATTAAATCCTAGTACAAATAAACGATAGATTATTGTATAAGATTTGATTTGTAAATCTTTGTAGTAGCTAGGAACTTTATTGTTCTTAGATTGTAGCCATTTAATTTATTCACCGGAGTGTAGAAATACCCTCGAGGATTTATATACGAATATATATTTCCTCGATATCTTGTGTTCCTTGTTTTTATCTTCCCAAACACTATTCAACTCAAGAACATGAAACCACTAACTGAGCACTAAATATTATATCCACTAAAGATTCGAAAGAATTTTTAATTTAGTATTTATCGTATTCAACCCCCCCCTTCTATGATAATTCGGGACCTAACAGTCAATGACTGTGGTTTGGACAAATGTCTGCAGGTGTCTCTCTCAAATCTTCAAAGTATGAGAGCATCTGAACTGGATGTAATAATTGATAGAGTTAATCCAGTAATTCCAGAGGACACCCAATCGCTCAACGAACTCAAGAAAGCTCAGATAGCTGCTTTTCCTGAAGCATATCTACATCCAAGCAAGGGGTGGCCTACATTTATCCATAAACTAAATAGTGCAGATACTTCACAGTACCCAAAAACTGTGTAGGAGGAAATATAAAATTAATTATGACATTGGAAACTGATCTAAAGAGGGAGAAATTCAAAATAGCTGAAGATTAGGACATGATTAGGATGCTGAGAAGATACCCTACAAAATGCTGAGACCATGTTGCCAACTACACAGTTCAACACAGCAGATGCCAATGATGATGATGAGCAGAAGAACAATGAGCAAAACCTTGTGGCTCAAATTCAAGTCAATCTTTTAAAGCAACTGGCAGCAAAGTAGAAGATAAGAAAAGGGGTGATAAGAAGAGGGGGGATGAAAGGAGAAGGAAGAAGAGGGAAGATGGTGAAGGTACCAATAAAAATGTCCTACCAATTCAAATCTCACAAACTCAAACCACTAAGCCTGCAAGCTCAATCACTCAAATATCCTTAACCTCTAAGCCTAAACTTTTTTACAAACAAACTTCAAACATTCTATTCAAAATACCCATCACTTCTAGCCAAACCACCCTAAAGAAAATTTCAAACCTACCTTCATTTTAGCCACCAATTAAAACTCATTACAAAACTGTTGAGAGAAAACCAAAGAAGCTGCAAGTTGAAAAGGGGGTTATCTGGAATTGCTTTGATCAGACTGATTTTCTACCATTAAACTGGTGCATCACAGATAATGACTACTTTCAACAATTAGCTGAAGAAATAATCAAAGTTTGGGTTGTATCATTAAGAGAAGTCAGAATCTATTATCAGGATAGCTCCTTCACTCTACTTGGCAGGGAATTAATGTATACACTTTCGACCACAGAAGTTAAGAGGGTGATTAGCTTAATGAAGGATAAGGACACAAGTACAAGGGCATGGAAGGCTATGATGTGTGTATGGATGAAAGTAAGAGATGAAAGACGAGCAAAAATAAAGGCTGAAAAGGAAGAAAAGGATAGGATTTATGCAGAAGAAATTTTCATGTTTGAACAAAGATTAAATGAGCTCAAGGCAAAGGGGATGAGTAGAATTTCGAAGGATGGACACTTCCTAAACATAAAGATTGGAAGTTACTCAAGATTCTGAGTTAGTTATCTCAATGGTTACAAACTGGATGATTGGATCAGACTGGTAGAAGCCTTGAGAGGGACACAAACTATTGAAGAACTTCAAGTACTTGTAAATCTAAAGGACCTCATCAGGAAAGAACCAAGCTATGAAGATTTCACCTAGTTTTTGTACTATTAAACTAATGTAATTTCTCAATGTATAAATGTTGTAATTCGTCAAGCATGTCAATTTTTAAGTATTTGATTTTAGCTTGGGGTTAGTCTTGTTATCAGGCATGAATTTGTGATAAGCAATCTTCTCACAAATTGAGGGAGATTGTTGTGCAAGACATGCCTATATTATAACAAGACTAAGTCAAATTGACAGCCCTAAGATTTAGTTGTATGATAGTCTAAATTTGTATTTTGTATTATATTACTAGAGTCTATAAAAATGTTAAAGATCAGACTGGAGTATTTTTCAGTGAACAGTCTCAAGCCTAAGAATTAACTCTGGAAGAAGATCAACAAGATCATGCCTCAAAAAAAGGTGAAGAAGCTTGGAGTTGAATAAATATGTTTTAGGAAAAATGTTCAAAGTCAAGACATCTACAAGTCACAGATCAAGTCATATAGATCGAGAAGTCCAAAATGGCTTATAGAGAAGTCTCGGAGATATCGATAAGTCAAATGAAGATATGAATATCGGAGATATCGACAAGTCAAATTATCATGAGAGATCTCAGAGATATGTACAAGTCAAAATGTGTATAGAGATCTCTGAGATATTGACAAGTCATTTTTGCATATAGAGAACTCAGAGATATCAACAAGTCAAAATGAAGATATGAAGATTGGAGATATCGATAAGTCAGTTTCTCATTAGAGTTCTTATAGATATCGACAAGTCAAAATACATATAGAGATCTCATAGATATCAACAAGTCATTTCTACATGCAGAGATTTGGAGATCTCGACAAGCCAAGTTCACTTATAGAGTACTCAGAGACCTACACAAGTCAAAGGCACTTATAGAAAACTCGGAGATCTCGATAAACCATTATACTTATCGAGATATCAGTTCTCTATAGAACAAACTGGAGATCACGAAATGAACCTTAAGTACAGAATGCATACAAGTTAAATATTCAAGATTATCAATCAACAAACGATCTAATCACTTAAATTGAAAAGTCTATAAAAGTAGCTTGGAGAGTGCAAGATCAAGGGCCATGATTAACTGATAAAGAAAGGTCACAGACCTACAATATTTGCAAGAATTCACTATATTAGGAATATGTTGTAGACTTGATCATAATTTTCCAAAACACCTTAGTAGATTTAATTAAGTGATATTGTAGCTTTCAACGGATAATATCACTTGTCATCCATTGAAAGAGTAGCTTATGTTTAAATAAGTATTTGTAGCACATTCATGTGTACTGTAATGTCTTAGAGATTTAGAAGTTATAGGATATTCTAAGTCATGTTGACTGCAAGAATGATATGCAAAATAGGTTGGCTAATTATATATATTAGATGCCTTGACGGATAACAAATTCAAATAGGAGTCGATAGTGACTTATACACAAAAGGAAAGTGGCATCCTTTAATCAGGATTATGAAGATCAAGAAGCATTTCCATTTTCATGCCAACTTGAAGAAATACAAAGATGCTGGATGGAGAAATGAAGAAACATGTGATTAGACTTAGACATATTTGTTTTATTAGTTTGTCTTTTTCACATGTATCTTGGTAATATATAAACCAAGAGTAGCAAGTAGAAGAATATCGATTGAAAGAACTGAGAAATAGATAAGGCATAATCTGTTAAGAATTTCTAAGTTCTCTCTGTTGTAATTTCACTTGTAAGCAGCTGTTTGCATTCTTGCATCACAGGGATCTTCTACATTTATTCATATCTCTGGTGGAAACAACAATCCACCAAAAAGTGTTTAAAT
The DNA here is from genome assembly GCF_009905375.1 of Apium graveolens. Taxonomy (NCBI): domain Eukaryota; kingdom Viridiplantae; phylum Streptophyta; class Magnoliopsida; order Apiales; family Apiaceae; genus Apium; species Apium graveolens. Next base: position 82,544 of record NW_027418262.1, on the reverse strand, counting down.
ATCCTTATTTATTTACTTTGTGTTTGAATACTCAAATATTTCTTATCCGCACTTAGTATATTAATACAAAGTTATATTTATATTTGCAAGAAGTTTTAAAAGATTAAAAAGAAACCAAGAATTACATTCAACCCCCCTTCTGTAATTCTACTTGTTAGATTGTTTGGAAATAATAATTGGTATCATAGAAAGCTCTTGACACACTAAGAGTTTAAAGATCAAAACAACTAACAACATGAGCAGGAAGGATGTTGGAGTGAAGATCCATTTCTTGGATAAAGACAACTATCACTGTTGGAAGGTGAAAATGCACCTGCATCTTCTCTCTCAAGATTAAAGATGTTGATTGCATTGAGATAGGCCCTCATGTTCCTCGAAGAGCTGCTATAGATACTGAAGGTGCTGTAGGCAGTGAGCAAAGTGTCCCAAAGCCACAATCAGAATGGACATATGAAGACATTGAGCAAGTACACAAAGACAAGAAGGCTATGAATATTCTATTCAATGGTATTGATGGAGATATGTTTGACAATGTTATTAATTGCAAAACTGCTAAAGATATTTGGGATACAATTCAAATCATATCTGATGGAACTGAACAAGTGAGGGAAAACAAGATGCAACTACTAATCCAGCAGTATGAGAACTTTCATTGTGAAGACAATGAATCTTTAAGTAACATCTTTAGTAGATTTCAAAAACTACTAAATACACTTAAGTTGCATGGAAGAGTCTATCAGACCAAGGATTCAAACCTGAAATTCCTTAGATCTCTACCTAAAGAATGGAAACCCATAACTGTCTCTCTTAGAAATTCTAAAGATTATAAGGAATTTACTTTGGAGAGACTTTATGGTATTCTAAAAACATATGAGCTTGAAATGGAACAAGATAAGCAGATAAAGAAAGAAAGGAAGAAGGGAGGATCTATAGCACTGGTGGCTGAGAAAAAGAGAGTGAAAGAGATGAAGGTTGAAGCTGTGGAATCTGCACCAAACTCTAGGGTTTATGAAGGCAAAGGAAAAGGGCTAGTGGCTGAGCATGATGATCATCTTAGTCAGGATGAAATAGAAGACATAGATGAACATCTAGCTTTTTGATCAAGAAGGTTTGCCAAGCTCAAATTCAAAAAGAATTTTGGAGAAGCCAAGCCAAATAGAAACATGGTGGATAAATCCAAATCTAAATGTTTCAAATGTAGCTTGAGTGGTCATTTTGTAAGTGAATGCAGAAAGCCTGATTCTGAAAGAAAGAAGTTTGAGCCTGTAGATTATAAAAAGAAGTACTTTGAATTGCTCAAATAAAAGGAAAGGGCTTTCTTGACTCAAGATAATGACTGGGCAGCTGATGGGGTAGACGAAGCTGAAGAAACAAGTTATGTCAATCTAGCTCTAATGGCAAAAAGTTATGTCAATCTAGCTCTAATGGCGAAATCAGATGAAGTAGAAGTCAGTTCTTCAAGCAATCAAGTAATCACTATTGATCTAGCACATCTTTCTAAAGATGAGTGTAATGATGTTATAAATGACATGTCAACATAATTATATCACTTGTGTGTTACACTTAAATCTCTCACTAAAGAAAACATAAAATTAAGGAAAATAATTTGTTTTTAAGTGAAAGAAATATTGTGCTAGAAACTTAATTTGTTGAGTTTGAGAAACTGAAAATAGAGTCGAGAATTGCTAAGGAAGAACTGACTGAATCTTTAAAGAAAGAAGAGATTTTAAGAAAGCAGCTTGAACAAGAGCAAAAGGTAATCAAGGCCTGGAAATCATCAAGAAATGTTCACACTCAAATTTCCAAAGTTCAAGGAATAGAGTCTTTCTGTGAAGAAGCCTGGAAAAAGAGAAAAGAGAAACCGGATCCTAGTTTGATCAAAGGACTTTCAACGGATGTGGATTCAACGGATAATGAAGATTATCCGTCGAAAGATAAAAGAATTATTCGTCGAAAGACAAAGAACCACATCCGTCGAATGAGAGAAAACCAATTAGCAAAGCTAATCTATCCAAAATCAATGAGAAATATGGATCAGTTTCCAAGAACTTTATTACAGGTGAATCAAGTCAATTCAAGGAAAATAAAAGAGTCAATGTGGGGCATCTGTCAATGAAGCAATTGAGTGACAGATTGGAGAAAATAGAGGTCATGACAGATTCCAAAAGGAAAAATAATTTTTGGTCCAGAACTCGGACAAGGAGCTCTCATGATGGTGTATTCCTTCTACGGGGTACCCGGAGGGCAGTGGGCCCGAGATACTTTTAACAATAATGTTGAGATACATGATGTTGGCTGTAAGTTATTAATCCTTGTTATTTAACATTTCCTTTGTTTAATGATTGCTTTAAATCCGGGTCTAATGTTTGATTTGGTTCTATTCAGGTATTCTGAAGCTTCTTCCGTGCTCAAGCAACATGCCTGCTCAATTAAGAGATTTTGCTTCTTGTTGCAAGAGGATTGGTGGACTGAACAACTTGGAGGCCGGGAAGGGCAAGAAGGTTGATGAGGTAGGGACTGGCGCTGGAGGTCCGAATCAGGAAACGTTGCTGTTGTGAACCCGAAAAGGACTAATATTCAGATTGTTGAGCCCTAGAGGGAAAAGGAGAAGGGGACAGAGAAGGCTCCTAGGAAGAGGAAGACTGTTCCCGGAGACGGTGTTGAGGATGATGAGGGTTTTGGGAGTCGGACCTCTAAAAAGTTTGCTTCTGAATAGGCCCCGGATATTCCAGAGATGCTCAATACATTGCTAGCTAGTTTTATTCTAGAGTCTCGTCGCAAGGAGATCTGTGAGAACTAAGCCACAACTGTTGAAATGAGGCAGTACCGGATGGAGCCATTTGAAGACTTCCTGGTGGGGATGCAGGAAAATGTTACTGCCGTAAATATTTTTATTGTACTTGTCTTTTCCCTTTTGAATTTCTTTTTTCATTATGACAATTATTTCCCTTTTAGGCTAATTCCCAGGTTACTGGCCTTGTGGTGATTACCCGAACGTTGAAGGCCAAAGCTGATGCGGGGAGGCTTCGAAGACGAAGGCAGAAAACTTAGCCCGGAAGCTGAAAGCTTTAAAGGAGGATAATTATAGGGAAAATGCAGCTCACAATCAAATCTTGGATGATCTTCGGGCCAAGCAGGATTGGGCGGATGCTGTAGTGAAGAAGATGCGGGAGGAAAATCGGAAGTTACAGAAGACGCTAGCTGTTAGGCCGACTCCGGATGAGGTCCTGACCAATTTTTGGGGAACTCCTACATATTTTGAAGAGCTTAATGAGAAGGTGATGGAGAAAATTCAGATACGCTGAAGGGTTGCCTCCCAGTATCTCACTGAAGTGCCATGGGGTCAAATTGACGGCTTTCTGGACCGGTATATTGAAGAGAAGACCAGGCTCAAGGAGGAAGCCAATGCAATAGCGGCGACTGAAATCGGGGTTGGTCCATCAACTTCTGCTCCTCCTCTCCCTGAGCATCCCCTAGCACAGTAGCCTCCGCTCCCTCAGGAACAACCTCCTTCTCCTCCTCTGAGCCACAAGTCGAAGAATGAAAATATTTGGCCTTTATGTCTTGTAATATTTAATTTCTTACACTTTAAGTAATTCTGGGACTAAGCCTTTTGGCTTGTAATTGTTGATTGTGATTTGGATTTTCCCGGGGCTTGATTGCCCCGGGGTTTTTAAATTTATGATTTATTTTCTGGAATTTCTATCTTGTATTTTTATAGTTTGGGTTAAAACTTTTAACGTTAGAAAATTTTTCTAACACATGGGATGTGTTTTGATCGACCCCGGGTAGGGGTAAAAAATTCAAAACTGGAAAAATTTTCCAAGTACACATGGACTTTGATTAATTGACCACAGGTAGGGGTAAACAAAATTAAATTTGAGAAAATTTTCTAGGTGCACATAGATTGTGCTTAATCGACCCTGGGTAGGGGGGAAAAATTCTAAATTGAGAAATTTTTCTAAGTGCATATGGGATGTGCTTAATTGACACCGGGTAAGGATACAAATATTAAAATTAAGAAAATTTTCTAAGTATACGTGAATTGTGCATAATTGACCCTAGGTAGGGGTAAAATATTAAAATTTTAAAAAAAACTAAATGCACATGGACTGTGCTTAATCGACCCCGGGTAGGGGTTAAAAATTTAAAATTAAGAAGATTTTCTAAGTGCGCATGGACTATGCTTAATTAGATTAAGTACTAATGCATTTGGGTGTGCATCTATAATTATAATCTAATCACGGGAATAATATTATTCTAAGCTATTTGATGCTTAAAATATGGTATTTCATTTCAGTAGAAATCTGATAGTGATTACATCCTGGGACAAATAGATACAGATTTTAAATCTCTTATTTGGGGAATAAAACATTAAAGCTCTAGTAGAGAGATGACTCTGGAATATGCACCTTTTAATTACTGGTAGAATTTTCTAAGCTGGGCTTCGTGCCAAGTGTTTGGGACCTCAATGACGTTAAGATAGCTCAGCTTCTAGGTTCCCTGGCGTACCACAACTTTGATTTTATACGGCCCTTTCCCAGTTAGGCTGTAACTTGCCTTGATTTGTTGGGTCTAAAGCTTCTATGTCCCGAAGAACCAAATCTCCAACTTCATGCTCCCTGATTTTGGCCTTCTTCCTGAAATAGAGCTTTGTCTTCTCTTTGTATTTCTCCATCTTTTACACTGCTCGGTCTCTTACTTCATCCAGTAGCTCTAGGTTTGTCCTTAGGACTTCAATATTGGACATTTCATCAAAGTGGATGATTTTGTGAGATGGGGACCCGGTTTCCACCGGGAGTCTAGCCTCCAAACTGTATGCGAGTTTTAAAGGTGTTTCCTAGGTTCCTGTTCTGGGGTGGTTCTGTATGACCAAAAAATCTTTGGAAGTTCATCCGGCCATGTCTTTTTGGATTCCTCCAGTCTTTTCTTGATGTCTTGGAGTATGGTACTGTTATTCACTTCTACTTGTCCATTTCCTTATGGGTGTGCCACATATGATCTTTTGTACTTGATGTCAAGCTCTTTAAGATATGCCTTAAAGTCTGAGCCCATGAACTAGGTACCGTTGTCCGAGACCAAAACCACAGGGATCTCGAATCTCATTACAATAGAGTCCATGAACTTTATGTAATCCTGTTGATTAATTATCCGCATAGCCTTTTATAACACCCCCAAATCCGGGGTCGGGGATTCGGGTTATCACGAGTTTCATTTCCCTTAATAACACTTAATCTTAATAAACAACCAATTACTGTTTACTATGACCCCACAATATACACACACCACAAGTTATAGTCTCAGAGATGAATACCAAAAAAATAACACAAGTCATTTTATTCCACAATTATAAGTCATTACACCTCAAAAGGGTTTCTGAATAGATTTACAAATTATTTGCCATTATTACAATTCATAAATATACATAAGTCTGGTACATCAAAAGTTGAAAGCCTAGCCTACTGGTAATTCCTACCTCAGCTACAACGACATCAACTCCTACAGGAAACTGCGGAACATTTCCTATCCGCTCGCAAATTGGGAGCTTGGTCATGTTCATCTTGTCTATCTGTTGTTGTGTGATGAAAGAAGAAAGCAAGGGTGAGCAACAAGCCCACCGAAATAATATGTATAATAATTAACAATATATGAGCATTCTCATAGTACCCAAGAAAGTCTTGGTGAAGAAGAAATGAACCAAGTTTGATATCTTAACACGACCAAGTCGCAAAATAATTAGTATATATGTATATATACTTTTCAAAATCTTTAAAATCCTCTTCCATGCATAATATACACAGAGTCCCAGTCTATAACTGTATAAAAATATCGTTGCAAGGTGATTTCATATATCTAACCTTGTCTCAACGTTTTTCTGAAAATCTTTGTCATACATAAGATAATCATTTAATAGATATAAGTTAAAAAGATGAAGTTACAAGATACTCTAATATACTTATATCTTTTCTGAATAGTACTTGAACTACCACCGTTCAAGGAATAATCAGTTTCAAAAGTTCATCACATAGATGAGACTACAAGATAAGACTTGAATAGATTCAATCTTTGAAATATCATTTAAAGAAATGAAGTTACTAGATACTTCATTAATTCCCGATATATATATACACCTATACATATATAACTCATACATTCCTTGAAACCCTCTGTTATGAAAAGTATAAACAGAGTTATAATACCCAATGAATTTGAAACGAAGAGAATTTTGGCATAAACCCGATATCTTGCTGAATAGGCAAAGATACCAATAAGTAACCTTTTCTACTGAAGATGGATGAATTCCTCGCCGTTTATCACCCTGGCCGCATTAGGACCTCGAGCTAGACCGTTACCCGGCCACTCACGCGTGGATGGATGTCACCCATCCGCTTACAACTTCATAGACCGTACCCCGGCCTGTCGCTTATGCCGACTCAATTAGATGGACTTACTTCCCGAACATTGGGCAAGTAATCAAATTGTTTTCTCAAAACAACAACCTCGTTGCGAATATTAAATACACCACAGAGCCGGATGCCTTAGATTTTTGAGCGAATATTCAAGTCCCCTTCAAAAGGAAGATCTTAAACTTGAAAACGAGTTTTTTTTGGGATCCGCTCTAACTTTTAAAATTATTTTGAAGACTCGAAAACATTTTTAAGAATGTTTGGAGTAATGCTAATTTGATAAAATAAATCAGCCCCGATATATTAGGAAATATATGAATATTATTATTTAAATAATATTCTCATAAGGATAATCTTTATACAAATATTTGAAGTAGAAGTTTTAAAACTTAAACTTGAAATGAATAATAAATAACAAAAGATATACTTATACGAAAGTATGATCTTTATTTGAATAATCGAAAATAAGTTTGATTATTATTTAAAACTATCGAATACACCTTATCCGATTAGTAGTTATAGAAAACTATATATATATATATATATATATTATACTCGGGAACATCGACTCCCGGTTTAGAAAAATGTTCACATTTGGGTCCCCTATACTAAGGGTATACGCAACTACTGATTATCTCTAGCATAGGTATTATGCAGTTTATAAGCATTTGAATTGATAATAGAATATCAAGATTTCACCACATGCATATATATACCATATCAACATGCTCCAATATATCACAATATTTGATAATAACAGTCATGCACTTATCTCAAGATAATGCATCAATATATTTACATCACAACAACAGTATAACGGGTAGAAAACTTGCCTGAGTGTTCCGGGATAGACTTAAGCTTAGAGTGGGTCCGATAACCTATGAACAACAACATGATCTGGAATTAGACCACGGTCTCTTGAGAAACTATTCAAAACTCACTCATACCCTAACGGTCGCTTATACGCTTAACGATTTGCGTTAATCGTTTGCGTATCTTCGGCTCCACCAATTTTAATAATTTAATCGTTACGAATTTTAAGGCGACTCTTTCACGAATACTCCAACTTCCTAACCCACCTTACATAATTCTTTCATATTCCAATTAGTCTTTTAAAGGCCTTAAACAAGGTCTCAAAGTAAAGCGAGGGGTAAAAGTTCGTTCGTGAAATGCCATAATTTAAAACGGTCGTTTCTCCTAAACCGTAAATCGGATCTAAGTGAACGATATACAAAACGAAGCTTGAATTATAAACTTCCTAAGAATGGTAATGGTAAGTTCATGGCAGTGAGTGTTCGGGTGCAAAAGTCATGCACAAAACAGTCTAAGGAAAATTGGGCATTACGACGGCTATAACTTAACGATTCCCAAATTTTACCAAATCAATTCAATATCAAACCACCACCAATCAACACCATTCCACCATCATTCAACCACAATACAAGATCATTCAACCATAACTCAAGATCTCAACTTATTCATCTAAACCAAGTCAAAATGTGACCAAGAACTTTAAATCCAATAAGTATCACTCCTAACTCCAAAATCAACAAAACCACTTACTAAACAAAGCTCTAAACATGATTACACACCCATTACACTAACCCATCATCCAAACATTAGGAAATCCAAACAAACAAAACTTAAGACTAAGATCATGAAGAGTTATACCTTCCTTGAAGCTTTTAATCCATGAAAGATCCTTGGAATGCCCATGGAAGCCTTGATCTATGCTTAAGCTACCTTGACCTTACAAATAAAATCAAAAATTTGTTCTTGAATGTTACTATTCACCCTAAAATTTTAGGAATTATTTAACTAGGTAAACCTTGGATTCTTGGATCCAAACTTATAGCATATTTAAGTTATGAAATATAGGATCGAAAGAAACAAACCTTGGAATTTTCCATGGCCTAGAGCTTGAGTTTTGAAAATCTATTTCACCATTTTTATGAAAAGGCCGAATGGAAGAAGAAGAAAATGGGGGAGAGCTTTTCCTTGCTTGGTTTTCCTTGGGAAATGAGAAAGAAATGCTTGGTGGAGGAGATTTTTGAACAAATATCTAGATAAAGTGATGGCATCACTTGCTCATGTCATTGCTTGCCTCATTCCTTTGCCACATGTCCTTCCCTTGTGGTTTGATGATGTCATCCTCCTCTAATCTCTTTGATTAGTGCTTAATTATTTGGTTAATCCTTTGGTTACTTGTATAAGCTTGATCCTTGGTCGCTTATTTATTTTACTGTTCGCTTAACTCTCGTTCTCGGTGATCGTTTGAGGGATCATATCCGGGATCTTATTACTTGGGCTTCCATAACCCTCTCTTCATATTTTATAGTCCTTTAATGTTCCTTACTTAAAATCCTTGAATTAAAATTCTTTTAATCATGTTACCTTATACTTAATCCTTTCGGTATCTGCTGGATTTTCGGGAAAAATCAAAGTGTTCGTATTTGGATTCTGACGATCTTTACATAGACTCATATACTTTATGGAGTACTAATAAGATCTCAGAATATCAATAAAAGAACTCCTACATAGTGTGGGATGAAAAATTTCCTTAATCAGCATAATCAGTAAAAGTTACTATTCATCAGTGTCTCAAAAATTCCAAAATTTGGGGTTATTACAGTCTCCCCTCCTTAAAAGGATTCCGTCCCGGAATCAGATAGAAAACAACTGGGGGTACTTTCTAGCATTGCGCTCTCTAGTTCCCAAGTTGACTCCTCCATATTATGATTCTGCCATAGCACTCTGGCTAGCTTGATCACCTTGTTCCGAAGCACTTGCTCCTTTTTATTCATAATCTTCACTGGTTGCTCCACGTAAGTCAGGTCTGGTTGCATGTCCACATGCTCGTATTCCACTATGTGCCTGGCATCCCGATGATACTTCCTTAGCGTTGACACATGGAACACATTATGAACTTGTTGTAGGTTCGGGGGTAGGGCTAGCTTGTAAGCTAACTTCCCAATACGTCTCAACATCACCAAGGGTCCAACAATTTGTGGACTTAGCTTTCCTTTCTTTCTGAACCACATCTATCCTTTCCAAGGGATACCTTTAACATCACTAGGTCCCCTCCTTTCGAGTCAAATCAGCATACCTCTTTTGTCCATCCTGGGGTTGCTGATATCCGTCCTCTGATTAGATCCACTATGTCTTTGGTCCTTTGGACCACTGCTGGTCTGAGCATCTTGCGCTCTCCAACTCCATCCTATCATAAGGGAGAACGACATTGTCTTCCCTCAAGGATCTCATAAGGCGACATCTCGATACTGACATATGATCTATTATCGTAAGAAAACTCAATCCACGTCAAGCGATCATTTCAAATTCTTTCAAGTCTATTGCACAGACTCTCATCATAGCTTCTAGCGTTATAGCTTTTGCTTCTCAATACCCACTCTTTTCTAGTATGTACGTGCTACTATCTTCCGTATCTAATATTATATTGGTTACACTTTTGCTCGTTAGCGTTCTATAACCTTTTAATAACCGCATCAACCTTAGTATCATGAACGTGTTAGATTCGGAATACCACCGTACTAATACCACTTTATCTCTAGCTACTTCCATTTTCCAAAGTTTGATCAATCATATAGAAGTAAAGGAATTTATTGAGAGATCACTATGATCATGAACACTTGTTCTACTGCATAGTTAGTACAGAAGGTGGCCAGCCTTTAGTACTTGACAAGCAATTTAAACAATATGTGGTATCCTACTAGGCTTCTATCACACAGAAAGATAGTCATTCGGCAATACCTCCCCTTCTTGTAGTCATTCGGCAATACCTCCCCTTCTTGAAGGGTTGTTCTTCTCAGCTTACACGAAATTAAAACGAGAGAAAAGAACGAATTGAAGAGAATTGTATATATAAAAAAATACCGCCACAAAATATCTGGCTTGGAATCTACCTCTGAACTATAGAGGTTTATCACAGGAGAACAAAACATATATATATATGTATATCAACATCAAGTATTATAACATCGCAATTCACGTGCCTGAATATTTACTATTCCGTCCATCATTCCATGGACCCATGCTCTTGCGCGAGCTTATAAACAATCACCTTTGAAACTCCCTCGACTTTGAAAATCGAATCTGGGATTTCATTCTAGACATCATCGTTACTAGAATTCTATGCTTGCATACAACCTTCCTCGTATAGTAATACTACTCTTTATCGATAAGAAGGAATAATTATATCATAGGTAAATATTCGGCTTAGTTGGTCTATCAATAATAACTTATACATTACCACGACCCGATTAGTGGTACTGAATCTCAACATCCATTCCAATCCAACTCTTACGGTTGTAATCGACTCCTTACTCGTAGAATCACCGCTGCATTACTATGGTCCACCGTTGACCTACTGTAGTCATTCGTTTTCCTTGGAATCTTAATAGCTAACCATACAGAGTCCATACTTGTCGTATCGAATTCTTCTATGGAGGTAACATAATCACCATTCATGATTCATGAGGAACATTCTCAAACTTGACATACATATGACATGAAGCAAATAAAATTGCAGAAGAGTTTCAATAAAAGCAACGATAGCAGGTTAATACCATTATTAACCATATGTCTTTATTGGGAGACATGCATCTCAAAGGTTCATTTAGTCATTTCGTAACATGGTCCTGGCTTATCTCAAGATAGTACCTTCTAAGATAGATAGCCCGCTCATGGCGATTAAACGAATTAAACCTTTACCAAACTACTATTACGGTTGGGTATTGCACAGTCATCAGAAGGAATGTCCATCTTCCAAACCATATTACAACATTCACGACTTTAACCATCATCACTGTATTCCTCTGGCACGAGCGCCTATAATTATCCTCTTACACTTAAAGTGTTGGCCATCTCTTTGGCCTTTCCTGATAGTAAAATTTCCTTACAATCAATGTCATTTTAACCACCTCCAACTAAATTTTCTACCTCATTTCAATCACTGCTTATGTGAAAATGCTTTTCTTAAGTCCTTGTGAGAAAGAAAAAAAATCACCATTTTTCCATAAGTCATTGCCTTAGTCTTTAGATGTGAACATTGTCACGGCTGACTCTCGATCATACTTAGGACGTCTCTTATCTTGGGTCCTTCTTGTTTTCACCAATCTCGACCCTCATTGGGTCGATCTATAATTTCTTATGGTTCAACTCGTGCCCCACCTGGCATTATTATAATTACGTCATATTTCCTTTATCAAAATTTCTATTCTTGAGAACTTTGAACATTACCTTTCTCTTTGTAAAACCTCTAAGGTTATCCTTAAATCCTTCATCAGGTACACCCTAGGTACATGGCATATCAAGATACCATTTACTAATACTAGAATCATTGTCTATATAGTTCTGAAAAAATTTCTCCACTGATCCTTAAAGGTTGTTGTTACCTTAATCCTTTCCAATTCATACTGTCGAATCTCATACTGTCCCTATTAAGGGCGAAATGCCAACCTTTATGCATTCCCCTAAGGTTCATCTCAAGTTATCGAAGTTCTATCCTTAATTCCACCATTAAAAAGGTACTTGCATCCTTCCATGGATAAATCAAGTCATATATCCTTGATATATTATCGTATTCAATCATTCCCACCTCGATAGTCTATACCAAATTTCACAATAGCATCCTTATTCAAGTTGAGGTCAATCCATATGGCCTCCGAAAGATAACAATGGTTATTCGCTTTTCTTTCCTGATTTGGTAATGATAACATGGATGTTCTGGAAGATATTGGTCGTGTTCAACGTGAACTTCTTTCTTTTACTAAATCCTCATTTACTTTTATTGTTTATCTCAACAGTCATCACAATGTTGAGATATCTTCTATACTTGGTGTCTCCCTTTTTGGGCATCAAGTCACATGTCTTACATACACTTCACATTCTTGAAGGTCACTTCCTTCATCCAATTTTCCTAATTTCTTGTTATCATGTCTCATCAGTCCATTCGTGTTTCCTTATTAATCCATCGGTCTATCTCAAAGTTTCATTGAATACTCTTAACTTAAAAGGGGATCAATTATACGTATTGCCTACGCCTTCAAACCTTGACTTTATCTCATGATCAGTCACCATTGCGCTGATGATGACACACTTCTCTATATTTATTGCTAGGGTTTCACATACCTAACTCCCTTATCGCCTCTCAACTCTATTTCCTCTATATCCCTTTATACTCCTTCCCCTTTCAGTCTTTTATTTTCGTTTCTATTACAACCATTTCATGAACCAACACAACATAAACATTGATTTCAAATATCCCGTCATTCTGGATTCGTGTCCTTCAGACGAACCTTGACGACTTTCACAACCTAGATTCATGATTCATCATCTTGTCCGCCTCTGGCCTGGTTTTAAAACTTCTACACTATTTCTCTATCTTCCTTAGCCTTCCACCAGCGGGTGGCCTCTCTATTAGGAGGTTAAGTGACAAAAACAGTCTTTTGTGATTCGTCAATCATTTAGAATCTCAAATGATTCCTATATTTCCTTTAGCCAGGCTCTTGCCTCGACTGGGTCAACCTGTTCCTTGGAACTCTGAGAGCTTAGCGACTTAAAGGTCATGAAAGAATTTCACACCATATTGTTTCCTCAGGGTGGTGGTTGGGGATAATAGTCTAAGTTCTATTTAGACAGGTCCATGAATTGCCGTATGAGAGTACCGTCTCGGGTCTCCTTTCCTTACTCGACTTCTATTTCCTTAGTATTAACGTTCCCTCCTCCTCCCCATAATCGGGGTCATCCTACATGTTTTAAATCCTCATTTTCCACTTCATTATTTCATGGGTTCCTTCTATCTTGATGGTGACCTCCCTGACTATCACATTCAGGGTTTGCTCTAAATCTTATTCCTCAAACTAGGGCTTTCATCTAAGATCTCATCCTTAAGCTCTTGAACATTTGGAACCCAAATTCTGTAGGAACACCTCATTATTCCCTTATCATCTTTCTCGGTATTAATCTCTTCTCCAGACATTGACTCTCTGCCTTCATTCATCACTTTTTCCTAGCACAGTCTGATCTTTTCCAATAATTCAGGCCGCATTGCGATTTCAAACAGCTTTTCGGTACTAGCTCCGGTTACCTTCATTTTTATTTCCATTTTCTCAAAATCTCTTATGAACTCTCCCAAAGACACTATCATCTTGAGTCTCTCCTTTCTAATAAAGGCGTCAGCCACCACATTGGCTTTACCTGGCTGATGAATAATCTCATAATCATAATCCTTGATTAGCTCTAACCACCTCCTCTGGCGCATGTTGAGCTCTTTCTGCGTAAAAATATACTTGAGCTCTTGTGGTTTGCGTAAACCTCGCACTTCTCTCCATACAAGTAGTGCCTCCAATATTTAGGGTAAAACTATTACCGTGAGCTCAAGATCATGGGGGGATATCGAATTTTATATTCCCTTAATTGTCTTGATGCGTACGTGACTACCTTGCCGTGCTGTATAAGAAGCACCCTAATTCCTTATGCGAAGCGTCACTACAATTCACAAAATCTTCTTTTCATCCGGCAACACCAACATAGGGGCCGTCACCAATCTTTGCTTCAGTTCTTGAAAGTTGTTCTCGTATTTCTCTGTCCATTCGAACTTCTCAGTCTTATGAGTAAGCCGCGTTAAAGGGGTTGCGATCTTTACAAACTTGAACGAACCTACGATAGTAACCGGCCAATCCTATATCTGGTAGTCACCCTGACTACGGTCATCAGTTCCTCAGCGGTCCTTTCTTCATTCTTGTCAGGATCCTCCAAGGGATCCTCTTCAACAACAATCCCCTCTGGGATAACATCCTCAACCGCTACATCCTTAATTTAAACATCATCTGGTCCCTCGTTAGGGTGCTCCATTGGATCCACAATCTGATCCCCAATATGTAGTAAAACATCATCGTGTTGTTGCTCTTGAACTTCAGGGTTCGGAGTCCCGCTACCATATACGATAACGATCTATGTTACTATCATGATATTTATAAGGGTTCCCATAAGGGTTTTAACTATTAGTATACGTCAGGTAGCCCGACTATGAACTTGGCAAGAGTTCTTATTATCTTAGTGAACTTATTATTTTAACGACGCATCATCTCTGAGATTTATAACGCTTAGCTCTGATACCATTTCTTTAACACCCCCAAATTCGGGGTCGGGGATTCGGGTTATCACGAGTTCCATTTTCCTTAATAACACTTAATCTTAATAAATAACCAATTACTATGTACTGTGACCCCACAATATACACACAAACCACAAGTTATAGTCTCAGAGATGAATACCAAAAAAATAACACAAGTCATTTTATTCCACAATTATAAGTCATTACACCTCAAAAGGGTTTCTGAATAGATTTACAAATTATTTGCCATTATTACAATTCATAAATATACATAAGTCTGGTACATCAAAAGTTGAAAGCCTAGCCTACTGGTAATTCCTACCTCAGTTACAACGACATCAACTCCTACAGGAAACTGCGGAACATTTCCTATCCGCTCGAAAATTGGGAGCTTGGTCATGTTCATCTTGTTTATCTGTTGTTGTGTGATGAAAGAAGAAAGCAAGGGTAAGCAACAAGCCCACCGAAATAATATGTATAATAATTAACAATATATGAGCATTCTCATAGTACTCAAGAAAGTCTTGGTCAAGAAGAAATGAACCAAGTTTGATATCTTAACGTGACCAAGTCACAAAATAATCAGTATATATGTATATATACTTTTCAAAATCTTTAAAATCCTCTTCCATGCATAATATACACAGAGCCCCAGTCTATAACTGCATACAAATATCATTGCAAAGTGATCTCATATATTTAACCTTGTCTTAACGTTTTTCTGAAAATCTTTGTCATACATAAGATAATCATTTAATAGATATAAGTTAAAAAGATGAAGTTACAAGATACTCCAATATACTTATATCTTTTCTGAATATTACTTGAACTACCACTGTTCAAGGTATAATCAGTTTCAAAAGTTCATCACATAGATGAGACTACGAGATAAGACTTGAATATATTCAATCTTTGAAATATCATTTAAAGAAATGAAGTTACTAGATACCTCATTAATTCCCGATATATATATACACCTATATATATATATATATCTCATACATTCCTTGAAACCCTCTGTTATGAAAAGTATAAACAGAGTTATAATACCCAATGAATTTGGAATGAAGAGAATTTTGGAATAAACCCGATATCTTGCTAATCAGGCAAAGTTACCAATAAGTAACCTTTTCTACTGTAGATGGATGAATTCCTCGCTGGTCATCACACTGGTCGCATTAGGACCTCGCGCTAGACCGTTACCCGGCCCCTCACGCATGGATGGACTATCACCAGCCTCTTACACCTTCATAGACCATACCCCGGCCTGTCGCTTATGTCGACTCAATTAGATGGACTTACTTCCCGAACATTAGGCAAGTAATCAAATTGTTTTCTCAAAACAGCAACCTCGTTGTGAATATAAAATACACCACAGAGCCGGATCCCTTAGATTTTTGAGCGAGTATTCAAGTCCCCTTCAAAAGGAAGATCTTAAACTTGAAAACGAGTTTTTTTTGGGATCCGCTCTAACTTTTAAAATTATTTTGAAGACTCGAAATTTTTTTTAAGAATGTTTGGAGTAATGCTGATTTAATAAAATAAATCAGCCCCGATATATTAGGAAATATATGAATATTAGTATTTAAATAATATTCCCATAAGGATAATCTTTATACAAATATTTGAAGTAGAAGTTTTAAAACTCATACTTGAAATGAATAATAAATAACAAAAGATATACTTATACGAAAGTACGATCTTTATTTGAATAATCGAAAATAAGTTTGATTATTATTTAAAACTATCGAATACACCTTATTCGATTAGTAGTTGTAACACCCCCAAATCCGGGGTCAGGGATTTGGGTTGCCACGAGTTCCATTTCCCTTATCAATACTTAATCTTAACAGTCAACCAACTACTGAGTACTGTGACCCCACAATATACACATACACACACCACAAGTTATAGTCTCAGAGATGAATACCAAAAGTAACACAAGTCATTTTATTCCACAGTTATAAACTGTTACACCTTAAAAGGGTTTCTGAATAAATTTACATTTCTTTGCCATTATTACAATTCATATAGATACATAAGTCTGGTACATCAGAAGTTAAAAGCCTAGCCTATTGGTAATTTCTACCTCAGCTACGGCGGCATCAACGCTTCCAGAAAACTGCGGAACGTTTCCTAACCGCTTGCGAATTGGAAGCTTGGTCCTGTTCATCTTTTCTATCTGTTGATGTGTGATGAAAGAAGAAAGCAAGGGTGAGCAACAAGCCCACCGAAATAATATATATAATAATTAACAATATATGAGCATTCTCATAGTACTCATGAAAGTCTTGGTTACACAGATATGAACCAAGTTTGATATCTTAACGCGACCAAGTCACAAAATATTCAGTATATATATGTATATATATACTTTTCACAATCTTGGAAATCCTCTGACATGTATAATATACACAGAGTTCCAGTTTATAACTGTATAAAAATATCGTTGCAAGGTGATCTCATATTTCTAACCTTGTCTCAACATTTTTCTGAAAATCTTTGACATGCACAAGATAATCATTTAATAGATATAAGTTTAAAAGATGAAGTTACAAGATACTCCAATATACTTATATCTTTTCCGAATACTACTTGAACTACCACCGTTCAAGGTATAATCTGTGTCAAAAGTTCATCACATAGATGAGACTACAAGATATGATTTGAATAAATTCAATCCTTGAAATATCATTCAAAAGAAATGAAGTTACGAGATACTTCATTAAGTCCCGATATATATATATATATATCCATATATATATCTCTCTCATACATTTCCTGAAAACCTCTGTCATGTAAAGTATGAACAGAGTTGTAATATCCAATGAATTTGGAAAGAAAAGAATTTTGGCATAAACCCGATATCTTGCTGATCAGGCAAAGATACCAATAAGTAACCTTTTCTACTGTAGATGGATGAATTCCTCGCCGGTCATCACCCTGGCCGCATTAGGACCTCGCGCTAGACCGTTACCCGGCCACTCACGCGTGGATGGACTGTCACCCAGCCTCTTACACCTTCATAGACCGTACCCCGGCCTGTCGCTTATGCCGACTCAATTAGATGGACTTACTTCCCGAACGTTGGGCAAGTAATCAAATTATTTTCTCAAAACAGCAACCTCGTTGCGAATATAAAATACACCACAGAGCCGGATCCCCAAGATTTTTGAGCGAATATTCAAGTCTCCTTCGAAAGGAAGATCTTAAATCTGAAAACGAGTTTTGGGATCCGCTCTAACTTTTAAAATCATTTTGAAGACTCGAAAACATTTTTAAGAATGTTTGGAGTAAAGCTGATTTAATGAAATAAATCAGTCCCGATATATTAGAAAATATCTGAATATTATTATTTAAATAATATTCCCATAAGGATAATCCTTATAAAAATAATTGAAGTAAAAGTTTTAAAACTCATACTTGAAATGGATATAAAATAACCAAAGATATACTTATACGAAAGTATGATCTTTATTTGAATAATCGAAAATAAGTTTGATTATCGAAACATTATTCTTTAATAAAATAAAGAATATTAATTAGTAAATAAACGGAGTCATAAGTCCTCGAATAAATATTCAACTAATATTCATTAATTAAAATAAACGGAGTCATATGTCCTTGAATGAATATTCAACTAATATTCATTAATTAAAATAAACGGAGTCATAAGTCCTCGAATGAATATTCAACTAATATTCATTAAATAAAATAAACTTATCGAATAAAACTTATTTGATTAATAGTTTTGAAAACTATATCAATATATATATATAAGTATATATATATATAATATACTCGGGAACATAGACTCCCGGTTTTAGAAAATGTTCACCTTTGGGTCCCCTATACTAAGGGTATACGCAACTATTGCTTATCTCTAGCATTGGTATTATGCAACTTATAAGCAATTGAATCAACAATATATATCAAGATTACGAAATAGACATGCATATATACCATATCACATGCTCCAATATATCGCAAGATTTTCTAATAACAATCATGACTTATCACAAGATAATGCATATACATGTATTTACATCACAACAACAGTATAACGGGTAGAAAACTTGCCTGAGCGACTGGGGGTGATAAATGGCTTGGGACGAGTCTGGTAACCTATAAACAACATATAAGTTGGAATTAAACCAAAGTCGCTTATGAATCTATACTTTAACCAATTAGACTTTAACACTCGCTTTCCGCTCAACGATTCTCTTAAGTCGCTCGAGTACCCTCGGCTCCACCATTTTTAATAAATTAACCATTAAGGGTTTTAAGGCGATTCTTTCGCGAGTGCCTTATCAACTGCCTAATACACTTTACATAAATGATTCATACTCCAATTAGTCTTTTAAGGTCTTTAACCTATGTTTCAAAGTAAGGCGAGGGGTAATGGTTCATTCGCGAAACGCCGTTACTGAAAACGGTCGTTTCTCCTAAACCGTGCGTCGGATTCAAACGAACCACATATCAAAACGAAGCTCGTAACATGAACTATCTAATCATGGCAATTGTAAAAACCTAACAATGAGTCCTCGGGTCCTGATTGTTAAGAACAAAACAGTCTAAAGTAAATCAGACATTACGACGGCTATGTTTACGCGATTACCAATTTTTATCCTACTGTAAATCAACCACCAATCAACCACAATTCAACCATACAACCAAACTCCATACTTACAATGCTACAACAGCCCCAAAAACTCAATATTTCTAAATTTATACTACTTCCCATCATGAACTAAAAGCTTTACTTAAGTTCTTTAACTAATCAACAAGATTTACAACTCCAAACACATCACAAAACCAACACATCTCTAAATACTCAATAATCAATCTTCTCATGAACCATACTAAACACAAAAGCTCTAAATATACAAAAGTAGGGCTAGGGTTTGAGATTATACCTTCCTTGGTGAGTAGGAGTAACTACTTAGCTTGGAATCACCCTTGAAAGTCCTTACCCAAGCTTAATCTAAACAAAAACTCAAGAACAAAATTTTAAGTTCTTGAAAAACACTATTCACCCTCTTCTTCCATGAATTTTAGGAAGAGATTGTGAAGGAATTTGAAGCTTAAACTTATAGGATAGTTATATCTATGCATAAGGAGTCTTAGATAATTACCTCACTAATTAATGAAGCTTGGAACTTGGATTTTGGTTTTTTTTCTTCTTGAAATGGAAAAGAGGCCGAGAGCTTTTCTTGAAGAAAAGTGAAGTCAACTTGTGTTTTGGTGAAATGATTTGTTGGTTGGTTGTTTTTGGCTTTTGTTTTAATTATTTACCTTTTAACCATGGTGATTTTTGTGTGGTTCTTAATCAACCAACAACACACTTCTCTTTGGTCATGCTTAGGTCATCAATCTTATGTCATCTTCCCATGCTTGTCCTCTTCTTATTGGTTTGATGACATCATCCTCACTAATCTCTTTGATTAGCTTCTAATTACTTGGCTAATGACCGCTGATCTGTTATACGGTTCGCTTAACTTTCGTTTTCGTTTTCGTTTATCGTTTGAGGGATCATACCCGGGATCTTATTACTTGGGTTTCCTTAACCTTTCTCAATACATTATATTCCTTTTATGATCCTCTCTTATAATCCTTGAATTTAGATCCTTTTTATCCTGTTACCTTATACTCAATTCTTTCGGTATCTGGTGGATTTTTGGGAAAAATCAAAGTGTTTGAATTTGGATTCTGACGATCTTTACATACACTTATATATCATATAAAGTACTAATAAGATCTCAGAATAACAATAAAAGAACCCCTACATAGTGTGGCATGAAAAGTTTTCTTATTCAGCAATATCAGCAAAAACACTATTCATAAGGGTTACAAAAAGTTCAAAATTTTGGGGTTATTACAGTCTCCCCTCCTCAAAAGGATTCTGTCCCGGAATCAGGAAAAAAATGAATAGGGATACTTTCTTAGCATTGCACTATCTAACTCTCAAGTCAATCTTCCCACATTGTGGTCTACCATCAAACTCTGACTAGTTTGATAGCCCTTCTCCCAAGCATTTGTTCCTTTTTAATCTATAACATTTCCCGGTTGCTCCATATAGGTTGCGTCTGGTTGCATGTCTATGCGCTCATATGCCCCTATTTGTCTGACATCCGAATTATATTTCCTTAACATTGATACGTGGAACACGTTATGAATTTGCTACAGGTTCAGGGGTAGGGCTAGCTCATATGCTAACTTCCCAATACATCTTAATACCTCAAAGGGTCCAACAATTCGTGGGCTTAGCTTTCCTTTCTTTCCGAACCTCATCCATCATTTTCAAGGGATACCTTTAACATCACTAGGTCCCCTACTTCCTATCCTTTGTCCTTTCGTGTCGAATCAACATACTTCTTATGTCCATCTCGGGCTACTATCAGCCGTCCTCTGATTAGATCTATTATATCCTTGGTCCTTTGGACCACTGCTGGTCCGAGCATCTTGCGCTCTGCAATCTTCATCCTAACATAAGGGAGATCGACATTGTCTTCCCTCAAGGATCTCATAAGGCGATACCTCGATACTGACATACGATCGATTATCGTGAGAAAACTTAATCCGCGTTAAGTGATCATTCCAAATTCTTTCAAGTCTATTGCACCGACTCTCATCATAGCTTCTAGCATTATAGCTTTTGCTTCTCAATACCGATTCTTCTCCAGTTCGTAGTTGTTACTATCTTCCGTACATAATACTATACTGGTTACACTTTTGCTCGTTAGCGTTCTATAACCTTTTAATAACCACGTCAACCTTAGTATCACGAACGTGTTAGAATCAGAATACCACCGTACTGATACTACTTCATCTCTAGCTGCCTCCATCTTCGAAAGCTTGGTCCTTCGTATAGAAGTAAAAGAATTTATTGAGAGATCACTATGATCATGAACACTTGTTCTATTGAATAGTTAGTACAGAAGGTGGCCAGCCTTTAGTACTTGACAAGCAATTAAACAACATGTGGTATCCTACTAGGCTTCTATCACACAGATAGATAGTCATTCGGCAATACCTCCCCTTTTGGAAGGGTTGTTCTTCTCAGCTTATATGAAATGAAAAGGAGAGAAAAGAACGAATTGAAGAGAATTGTATATATATAAAATATACTGCCACAAAATATCTGGCTTGGAATCTACCTCTGAACTATAGAGGTTTGTTATAGATAAAAAACTAAGGTTATTATTTGCTGTATTTATTACTAAGATTCGGGAGCTCAAGGCCTTTAATGGCTGCTCTCGTGTATCGTAGCTTAATTCTGCCTTTACGAGATGCCTACGTATCTCTGTGAATTAGAGAATCAAGCCAAAAACGTAGTTCTGATCTGTGGGGTGAGGCCCCTTATATAGATGTTAAGAGTCCTTGAATTGGACTAGGGATAGGAGACTTGTTGATCAAGTTCTCAGACTTTGGATAGACTTTGAAGTCCTAGAATAGAGGAATCAGATTCCTAGTTGGTGTAGGTGCCCTTGAGGCTATCTCTTATGGAATTACATCATCGTTAGGACTTACTTAATAAGGTGGTCATCCTCCCTATTTATTAATTACGAAATTAATAAATAATCAGGGCTTTGGGCCTCATAGAATGGGCTTCGGTATTGGACCGTATCTGGTCTAATTAATTCAACATTTACTATATTTCTAGGCTAACTTTAGGCCCATATCATTTGCCCCCCAACTTCTGGGAAACCGTAAAAGATTTCGCAAAAGTTAAGTTCATTTGTTCCCTTATAGGGTATCGTTTTTGCGTAAAGTGTGGAGCGACCTACACATTTACAACGATTTACCTTCCACACGGCTTCAGGGTTATTTTAGAACCTCTCTATTATTGTCCTTACCTTATTCTTTTTTTTAGGAATTTTCTAGTATTTTTCAAGAATTTTCTCTTAATTGCTGAGATTTTTCCCTAATTTATTAGAATTTTCTCTTAATTCACAGGAATTTTCCCTTAATTTCAGGGATTTTTCCCTAATTTACAGGAATTTTCCCTTAATTTCTGGGATTTTATTTTTTCCTTAATTTACAGGAATTTTCCCTTAATTTCGGGGATTTTTCCCAAATTTACAGGAATTTTCCCTTAATTTCTGGGATTTTTTCCTTAATTTACAGGAATTTTCCCTTAATTTCGGGGATTTTTCCCTAATCTACAGGAATTTTCCCTTAATTTCTGGGATTTTTTCCTTAATTTACAGGAATTTTCCCTTAATTTCTGGGATTTTTTTACTTAATTTACAGGAATTTTCCCTTAATTTCTGGGATTTTTCCTTAATTTACAGGAATTTTCCCTTAATTTCTGGGATTTTTTTTTCCTTAATTTACAGGAATTTTCCCTTAATTTCGGGGATTTTTCCCAAATTTACAGGAATTTTCCCTTAATTTCTGGGATTTTTTCCTTAATTTGCAGGAATTTTCCCTTAATTTCGGGGATTTTTCCCTAATCTACAGGAATTTTCCCATAATTTCTGGGATTTTTTTCTTAATTTACAGGAATTTTCCCTTAATTTCTGGGATTTTTTTACTTAATTTACAGGAATTTTCCCTTAATTTCTGGGATTTTTCCTTAATTTACAGGAATTTTCCCTTAATTTCGGGGATTTTTCCCTAATCTACAGGAATTTTCCCTTAATTTATGGGATTTTTTCCTTAATTTACAGGAATTTTCCCTTAATTTCAGGGATTTTTTCCTTAATTTACAAAAATTTCCCTTAATTTCTGGGATTTTTTCCTTAATTTACAGGAATTTTCCATCAATTTCGGGGATTTTTCCCTAATTTACAGGAATTTTCCCTTAATTTTTGGGATTTTTTCCTTAATTTACAGGAATTTTCCCTTAATTTCTGGGATTTTTTCCTTAATTTACTGGTACTCACAGGTATTTTTCCCTAATTTTTCAAGAATATTAAAAATAATTATTGAAAATTATTTTTTAATTTTCCTGATTTTCTGGGAATTTTTGCTTTATTTTTCCCTATTTTTTGGAATTTTTCAGCAATTTTCTTAATTTTAGCCCATTTTCTGATTAATTAAATAATCAGAAAATTGGCTTTATTGCATAATGCATCCTAGGCGTTGTTGATCTCCGCCTAGGAGACGTCCTTCCAACAGCGCCTAGGAATATTGTCTCCTGGGCGTTGTTGGAGGGTCCATACTTCCTAGGCGTTGTTGACCCCCGCCTAGGAGACGTCCTTCCAATAGCGCCTAGGAATATTGTCTCCTGGGCGTTGTTGGAGGTTTCATACTTCCTAGGCGTTGTTGACCCCCGCCTAGGAGACGTCCTTCCAACAGCACCTAGGAATATTGTCTCCTGGGCGTTGTTGGAGGTTCCATACTTCCTAGGCGTTATTGACCCCCGCCTAGGAGACGTCCTTCCAACAGTGCCTAGGAATATTGTCTCCTGGGCGTTGTTGGAGGTTTCATACTTCCTAGGCGTTGTTGACCCCCGCCTAGGAGACGTCCTTCCAACAGCGCCTAGGAATATTGTCTCCTGGGCGTCGTTGGAGGTTCCATACTTCCTAGGCGTTGTTGACCCCCCGCCTAGGAGACATCTTTTGAACAACGCCTAGGAACTATGCTTCCTAGGCGTGGTTTTAGCCTCCTTAATCTTCACTAGTCTTTTTCTCCATAAGACGATTCCCGGCCTTTTCCACCAGCGTTTTTTTTTTTTGATTTTTTTATTTATTTTTTTGTTTTCTCTCTTTTTTTTCTATTTTTTCTTCTCTTTTTTTTATCACCTCCTTTTTTTCTAAAATTATGAACTCTTGTCATAATTTATTGTGTCAACGGACATACTTAATTTTTGTGCAATCGTGCATAATATAACTAATTGGATAGAAAATAATATTAAAAATTATTTTCTATTATTTCCAATTAATTCTATTTTTTAAATTCCTTAATTTTTAAGGAATTTATATATCAAATTACGAATTTACTCGTAATTTTTGTTGTCATCAGACATTAATTTATGCATTCGTGCATTAAATAATATTCTCTATTTTGAGAATTTTGTCTTCCTTTTTCTAATAATCTAATAATTATTTCCTCCCTTTTTTCTTTTAATAAGAAAAGGGTACCTTCATTCGACCATAAATTCTAGGCGTGGGTTACCCCGCCTAGGAGACGGTATTGTAACGTCGGTTAGGAATGGTGCTTCCTGGGCGTTGTTGGGGTTCAAGCCTAACAATCCTCGTATTTTACCCATATCCATGTTATCAACTCATAATCTGAGTTTGTACGTATCGAGGCTTTAAGGTCTTCTGATGACTGACCTCGCGGCCTTGCATGGCTTTATATGCCTGCTATGGCTCTTTATTTTACTTTTATCTTTTTCGGTCCTTTATGGACTTTAAACATTTTCAGTGTGCCTCCTAATTGTCCTTCGGGACTCTTTTTGTGATCTTTCGGGATCTTCTATCTTTATGCAATTATCTTTTATTTTCGGCGATTTGTCTTTATTGAATAGAAATTTGTTTCATCGACCTTATTTCTACCTGTTAGATGCATTCACGCTATGGGGCTTTGTATATTGCAAGCCCAAAAAGGTCGAGGCATCTTTGGGGCTAAAAGCCTTCTTTTTGCACGTATCAAACTTTTACTTATGTCACTTGAACTCTTCAGGTACAAGATATTCTGGTATATAATCGTTACCCGAGTTTAATTTAACTTCAATTGAATGATTGCAACACCAACGAGCCTCTAATCGGACAAAACTTGGGCTCTTCAGGCCTTTAGCAACTTTTATTTTCATTTCTTTGCGTACTATTTTAGTACTCGGCACATATTCTGTGCTTGCCACATATTTACTTTTTTATCATACACAATAATCCTTCAAGTTTATGACATAGCAAGGCTTTGGCATTTTCTCACCATTCATGGTTTTCAACTTGTTGGATTTTTGTCCTAGAATGCACTTGACTCAAAATGGCCCTTCACGATTAGGGGCTAGCTTTCCTTTTCTTTAACAATTTTCTTTAACCGTTCTACTGTAGTAAATGGAGGCTCTTCACTGAGGGGCTTTAGCTTCATCCCTGACCTCATAAATTAGGTCGAGGGCTAGCCTCATGCCTTCTTTGTTAGTCTCTGGCTTGCAAGCTTCAACTTTTGGTTATACATATGTAATTTCCAGCAGCATCACTACCTTAGCTCCATAAGCCAGCATGACTGAGGTTGTTTCGGTTGTGAACTTGAAGGTAGTTTGGTAAGCCCATAAAATAGGCAACAATTCGTCCACCAACGTGTTCCTCGAGGGTTCGACCCTTAATAAGTTCGACCTATATGTAGTAAATCTTCAGATTTTGAGCATTCCAAGCCCGAGGTACTTCTTCTCCATCCATGGTTTCCAGCTTGTAATATCCTCTTCCTTGAATACTCTTAATCTTGTATGGTCCTTCCCAATCCGGGGCGAGCTTTCCTTTCTTCCCTATACCAGGAAACCTTCCTTAGGACCAAATCTCCTTGCTTGAAGAATCTCTCTTTTACCCTTAGGTTGTAGCAGAACGAAGCCTTTTTCTGATATTCCACTATCTTCACATGTGCCTCATCCCGCACTTCATCAATTAGATCCAGGGCTAACCTTTGCCCTTCCTTATTTTCCTCAGCATTGAAAGCTTGAATCCTGGGGGAGGAATGTGATATCTCTACAGGAACAACTTCTTCTACCCCATATGCTAACATGAAGGGAGTTGCTCCTGTCGTGACTCTACAGGTAGTTCTATAGGCCCATAGTATTGGGAGTATTTCATCCACCCAGTTATTCCTCGACTTCTCGATCCTCTTCTTTAGTCCATCCAGGATTATTCGATTCGCCACTTCCGCTTGCCCATTGGCTTGCGGGTGAGCCACAGAGGTGAATCGTAATTCAATTTTTTCTCCTCACAATACTTCTTAAATTCCTCATTGTTGAACTGTGTTCCATTGTCAGTGACTAGGATGCGAGGAATTCCATACCAACACATGATATTTTCCCACAGGAATTGTGCAACCTGCCTGGTTGTGATTTTGGCCAAAGGCTTGGCTTCAATCCACTTAGTAAAATAATCAATGGCTACAATCAGGAACTTCCTTTGTGCCGTGGCCATGGGGAAAGGCCCCAGTATATCCATCCCCCACATAGCAAAAGGGATGGGTGAGTTGATGGAGGTCAGCATCTCGGGGGGTTGTCTGACGACAGGTGCATGCTTCTGGCAGCGGTCACACTTCTTCACATACTCTTTGGTATCAGCCATCATTTCCGGCCAATAGAAGCCTAAACGGGCTATCTTATGAGCTAGCGTTCTGCCCCCCAAGTGTTGCCCACATATACCTTCATGTACTTCTTCAAGAGCCAATAGTGCCTCATCGGGCCTGAGACACCTTAAGTAAGGAACCACATAAGATCTTTTATATAAAATCCCATCTATCAAAAAGTATCTTAGTGCTCGAACAGCCAACTTCCGTGCTTCAGTAGCATCGTTTGGCAACCAACCGGTTTGAATATGAGTCTTAATGGGATCTATCCATGACGTCCACAGGCCTATGGGAGCCACAAGCTTAACACTAATGCTTCGTGTCTTCAAAACACGGAAGTACACACTTCCTGAACTTTCTTCAATCTCAGATGAAGCAAACTTTGACAACGCATCTACCTTAGCATTTTCTTCCCTTGGAATGTGCTCAACATGACATTCATTAAATTGGGTCATCACAGCCCTTACTAGGCGGACATATTTAGCCATCGTTTCATCCCTTGCCTCAAATTCTCCCTTTACCTGGGATATGATCAGCTTTGAGTCTCCACGGACCTTTAAGTTTTTGACTCTAAGTGTCCCAGCTAGACCAAGGCCAGCTATCAGGGCTTCATACTCTGCCTCATTGTTTGTGGTTGGGAAGTCTAGCCTCATAGCATACTCAATTAAGAACCCATCAGGACTTTGCAAAACCAATCCTGCTCCACTAGAGTTTGTTTTTGATGCCCCATCAAAATAGAGAACCCAATATTCTTTATCATCCTTCTCTTTGTCCCCATTGTCGACTCCCTTGTCTTGAGGTATGGTATCTTCCTGCCCCCCGACTTCTTGGTTGGGTATGTTACATTCCACCAGGAAGTCAGCTAGTGCCTGGGCTTTTATAGCCGTGCGCGGCTTATACTTGAGATCGAACTCTCCCAACTCTATTGCCCACTTAATCAGTCTCCCACTTGCCTTGGGACTGTGAATGATGTTTCTCAGTGGCTGATTTGTTAGCAATTCGAGCTGGTGAGCTTGAAAATAAGGACGCAGCTTTCTTGAAGCCATTACCAAGGCTAAAGCGAATTTTTCAATAGTTGAATAATTTAACTCAGCACCATGCAAGATTTTGCTGACATAGTATACGGGTTTCTGGACTTTCAGTTCCTCTTTAACCAACACCGCGCTCAAGGCGCTCTCTGAAACAGCCAAGTACAAGAATAAAACTTCACTCAGAACTGGCTTGGCCAATAACGGGGCCTGGCCCATATATGTCTTTAATTCTTCAAATGTTTTCTGATTTTCCTCACTCCATACAAAGTCTTTAATGTTCTTTAGTGACTTGAAGAATGACAAGCACTTGTCTCCTGACTTGGAGATGAATTGTCCTAGCGCAGCAACCCTTCCTGTGAGCTTCTGAACATCCTTGATAGTTTTTGGTGGTTCCATGTCCAGGAGCCTTTATTTTATCGGGATTAGCCTCAATTCCTCTTTTTGAGACCATTAATCCCAAGAATTTTCCAGATCCTACTCCGAAAGCACACTTCGTAGGATTTAACATCATCTTGTGGTACCTCAGGACCTCAAAAGCTTCCCTTAAATGGGCTATATGATCAGTCTTTACTAGACTCTTGACTAACATGTCATCAACATAAACTTCCATAGTCTTACCAATAAGATCCTTAAAAATTCTATTCACCAACCTTTGATAGGTGGCTCCTGCATTCTTGAGACCAAACGCCATAACAAGATAACAATAAACACCAAAGTCAGTGATAAATGATACCTTTGGAATGTCATCCTTATGCATTTTGATCTGGTTGTATCCGCTAAATCCATCCATGAAACTCAGCATCTCATGTCCAGCAGTGGCATCAATCAAAGTATCAATTCTAGGCAGCGGAAAACAGTCTTTGGGGCATGCATCATTCAGATCAGTGAAGTCTATACACATCCTCCACTTTCCATTAGCCTTCTTCACCATTACAGGGTTTGCTAACCACTCTGGAAATTGAATCTCCTCAATGAAACCAGCCTCTAAGAGCTTTTCTACTTCCTGTTTTATAGCCTCTTGTCTTTCCGGGGCAAAATTTCTTTTCTTTTGTTTGACTATCTTCCGGCTTGGATCCACATTTAGCTTGTGAGTAATTAACTCCGGGTCTATGCCTGGCATATCAGCTGCTGACCATGCAAACACATCACTATTTTCTTGCAAAAATTTCACTAACTTCCCTCTAAGGGGCTCCTCTAATGTGGCTCCAATGAAAGTCATCCTCTCAGGATTCTTGGGGTCTAAAGGAACCGAAACCAATTCTTCTGCTGGCCTTCCTCTATTCTCATCATTTTCTCGAACATCCATATCTTCAATAGGAAGAACCTGCCCCCCGACTCCATCTGCCCTCAAAGAGGCCACATAACAGCTTCTAGCCATTTTTTGATCTCCTCTCTCTTCTCCAATCCCGTTTCGGGTGGGAAACTTCATGACTGAATGGTAGGAAGAGGGGACTGCCTTGAAGGCATGTATCCCTGTTCTCCCCATGATAGCATTATAAGTTGAACTAGCCTTTACCACCAAGAAATCCAGCATCTGCGTTGCTTGCCTTGGCTCCGTACCTATGGTGGTTGGCAATTTGATTATCCCTTCCACAGGACATTCTACTCCAGCAAATCCATATATCGGCATGTCGGTTGGTGTCAACTGGGAGTCGTTATACCCCATCCTTAGAAAGGTGTCGTGGAGCAAGATATCCACAGAAGCACCATTATCCACAAGGACCCTCTTAACCGGGCTATTTCCTATTATCGGTGTTATGACGAGCGGGTCGTCATGGGGAAACTTCACGCCCTCTAGGTCGGAATCATCAAAATCCAATGTTACTTCTGTCCTGGCCCTCTTCGGGGCTTCGCCAACAATATGCATAACCTCCCTGGTGTATGCCTTTCTGGAATTTTTGGACAATCCAGCAGCAGTTGGACCTCCAAAGATCGTGTTTATCACAGGTCCTCGAGGGCGTCGTGGTCCTCCAAAAATTGCATTTATAACCGGCCCTCTAGGTTGGGGATTCCGCCCCTGATCATCTTGGTCCCTCCTACGATCTTCAAAGTTCTTCCTTCCATTATTGTTTCTGTCCCCTCCATCTCCAGTATACTTGTTCAACCTTCCTTTTCGAATCAAAAACTCAATTTCATCTTTCAATTGCCTACACTCATCGGTGTCATGGCCAACATCCTTGTGAAACCTGCAATACTTTCTCTTATCTAGCTTGGCGGGATCAGCCTTCAAGGGCTTAGGCCAGCGAATATCTCTATCTTTCTCAATCTCCATCAAAATCTGACTTCTAGGAGCACTCAGCTTAGCGTATTCAGTGAACTTTTGCCCAGGCCCTCCCTTCTTGGGGGTTGAATCAGGGTTTTGTTCGGTTCTAGGATATTTGTCCTTAGCGATATACTCCAAATCAGTTTTTCGTTTCTTGCCTCCAGTGGGCTCATTACTTACTACGGTCTTCCTCATGCTTTCTTCAACCTTGATATACTTCCCTGCCCTCTCTTGGAGTTGCAACATGTTTTCAGAGGGACATTTGGCCAAGGACATCTTGAAAAACTCATCCCTAGTTCCTTGTTGCAGTGCTATCATGGCTACCTTATCATCAAGGTCTGGGACTTTTAAAGCCTCCTTTGTAAAACGATTCAGGTAATCCCTCAAGGATTCTTTAGCTCCCTGCACAAGACTCATAAGAGATGCTGAACTTTTCTCATGGACTCTTCCACTGATGAATTGCTTAATAAAAGCCTGACTTAATTCTCTGAATGATCCAATAGAGTTTGGGGGCAAGCGACTGTACCATCTTTGAGCCATACCCGACAGGGTTTGAGGGAAGGCCCGACACTTTATAGCATCATTCACGGATTGCAGCAGCAGTGCATTAGAGAATGTCCTAACATGATTAGCGGGGTCACCCGTGCCATCATAGGCTTTGATAGTGGGCATCTTGAATTTTTTTGAAATATGGGCATTCATTATTTCTTCTGTGAAAGGTGGAGTTGGATCATCAGGATCTCCAAGGGGAAGGAGATTGCTTGGATCGGTTCTTGGGACAGCAGCCCTTCTTCTTGCCGGACCATCCAGGTCTATGACAGGAGGAGGATTTCTCCCCCTAGGAAGTATCTGGGGTCTGGTGGCCTGGTGAGCCTCCAAATCACGTCTCAGCCTTTGGATTTCAGCCTCATGAGCCCTGATCCTTTCCTGCACTTCTTGGGGATTCGCCCCTGGGGTGCTCTGGGGGCGTTGCTTTCCATCGGCCATTGGCTCTTTTCCAGGACGCCTCCTTCTCGGGGCCACTTCATCATCCGAAGATTCGGAGTCTCTCTCAGTGTATGGACCAGAAAATTCCCGATCCTCAGGGATAGGACCCAAACCTCGTATATAGGGGGGCGACCGCCCTCGTGCTTCGCTTCGCCCAGCATATCCGCTTCCTCCAACCTCAGGGTGAAGGGGCATCCCATAAGGGGGGTTAGTAGTAACAATAGTTGAATATTCATACCCGACGGGTCGAGAATTCACAGGTATATGTATTTGTTGAACTTGAGGATTCGTACCTTGAATCGGGGGAGTTGTCCCTTGTAGCTGGGGTTGAGTTGCCCCTGTCTGGGCTTCCTCCTGAGTAGATGCATAAGTTGAATGGGGAGGAACCTCCACGGTTGATGAAATCACCTGGGTTGTCTCTGATGGTGTTCCTTCCTCTAGAGCTCCAATTGTTCTCCGTGTTCTCGCCATGGTTATTGTTGTGCGTTCCCACAGACGGCGCCAAATGTTATAGATAAAAAACTAAGGTTATTATTTGCTGTATTTATTACTAAGATTCGGGAGCTCAAGGCCTTTAATGGCTGCTCTCGTGTATCGTAGCTTAATTCTGCCTTTACGAGATGCCTACGTATCTCTGTGAATTAGAGAATCAAGCCAAAAACGTAGTTCTGATCTGTGGGGTGAGGCCCCTTATATAGATGTTAAGAGTCCTTGAATTGGACTAGGGATAGGAGACTTGTTGATCAAGTTCTCAGACTTTGGATAGACTTTGAAGTCCTAGAATAGAGGAATCAGATTCCTAGTTGGCGTAGGTGCCCTTGAGGCTATCTCTTATGGAATTACATCATCGTTAGGACTTATTTAATAAGGTGGTCATCCTCCCTATTTATTAATTACGAAATTAATAAATAATCAGGGCTTTGGGCCTCATAAAATAGGCTTCGTTATTGGACCGTATCTGGTCTAATTAATTCAATATTTACTATATTTCTAGGCTAACTTTAGGCCCATATCAAGGTTTATCATAGGATAACAAAACATATACGTATATATATCAACATCAGGTATTATAGCATCGTATTTCACATGCCTAAATATTTTTGATATTCTGTCCATCATTCTATGGACCCATGCTCTTGCTCGAGCTTATACACAATCGCCTTTGAAACTCCCTCGACGTCGAAAATCGAATCTGGGATTTCATTCTAGACATCATCGTTACTAGAATTCTATGCTTGCACCGCAACCTTCCCCGTATAGTAATACGACTCTCTATTCATAAGAGGGAATAAATATATAATATGTAAATACTCCACTAGGTAGTCTATCAATGATAACTTATATATCAACACGACCCCATTAGGGGTACTCAATCTCAACATCCATTTCAATACAACTCTCACGGTTGTAATCAGCTCATTACTCGCAGAATCATTGTTGCATTACTATGGTCCACCACTGACCTACTGTAGTCATTCATTTTCTATGAAATCTTAATAGTTAACCATACGGAGTCCATACATGTCGTATCGGATTCTTCTAAGGAGGCAACATAATCACCATTCCATGATTCATGAAGAACACTCCTGAACTTGGCGTACATATGATATGAAGCAGATAAAATTGCAAAAGAGTTTCAATAAAAGCAACGATAGCAGGTTAATGCCATTATTAACCATATGTCTTTATTAGGAGACATGAAGCTCAAAGGTTCATTAAGTCCTTTCGTAACATGGTCCTGGCTTATCTCAAGATATAGCCTTATAAGATAGATAGCCCGCTCATGACGATTTCATAAATTAAATCTTTACCAAACTACCATCACGGTTGAGTATCGCACAATTATCAGAAGGAATGTCAATCTTTCAAACCATAATACAACCTTCACGGCTTCAACCATCATCACTGTATTCCTCTGGCACGAGCACCTATAATTATCCTCTTACATTTAAAGTATCGGCCACCTCTTTGGCCTTTCCTGATAGTAAAATTTCCTTACAATCAATGTCTTTTAAATGACCTTCAACTAAATTTTCTACCTCATTTCCAATCACTGCTTGTGTGAAAATGCTCTTCATTATGCCTTGGTAAAAAAATTTATGTCATCACTTTTCCATAAGTTATTGCCTCGGCCTTTTAGAGGTTAACATTGTCACGATTGACTCTTGATCATACTTAGGACGACTCTTGATCATACTTAGGACGTCTCTTATTTTGGGTCCTTCTTGATTTCACCAATCTCGACCCTTATTGGGTCAATCTATACTTTCTTATGGTTCAACATGTGCCCCACCTGGCATTATTATAATTACGTCACATTTCCATTATCAAAATTTCTATTCTTGAGAACTTTGAATATTACCTTTCTCCTTGTAAAACCTCTAAGGTTATCCTTAAATCCTTCATCAGGTACACCCTAGGCACAGGGCATATCAAGATACCATTTACTAATACCAGAATCATTGTCTATATACTTCTGAAAAATTTCTCCACTGATCCTTAAAGGTTGTTGTTACCTTAATCCTTTCCAATTTATACTGTCAAAACTCATACTATCCCTATTAAGGGTGAAATGCCAACCTTTATGCATTCCCCTAGGATTCATTCTAAGTTACAAATGTTCTATCCTTAATTCCACCTTTAAAAAGGTACATGCATCCTTCCATGGATAAATCAAGTCATATATCCCTGATAAGGGTGTCTTATTCAATCATTCCCACCCAGATAGTCTATACCGATTTCACAATAGCATCCTTATTCAAACTGAGGTCAACACATATGGCCTTCAAAAGATAACAATGGTTACCCGTTTTTCTTTCCTAATTTGGTAATGACAACAGGGATGTCCTGGAAGATATTGGTCGTGTTCAACGTGAACTTCTTCTTAATAATTTCTCATTTACTTTTGTTGTTTATCTCAACAGTCATCTCAATGTTGGGATGTCTTTCATACCTGGCGTCTCCCTTTCTGGGTATCATGCCACCGGTCTTACACTTCACATTCTTGAAGGTCACTTTCTTAATCCAATTTTCCTAATTTCCTACTTTCTTGTCTCCTCAGTCTATCCGCGTCTCATTATTTATCCTTCAAACTATCTCCAGGTTTCCTCGAATCCTCCAAACTTACAGGGGATAAAATATATGTATCTTTTATGCCTTCAACCATCAATTTTAACTCATGGTGAATCACCCTCATCCTGACGATTATATACTTTTCTATTTCTATTGCTACGAGTCTTTAGGGTTTCCTCATACCCAACTTCCTTATCATTCCTCAAACTCTATTGCCTTTATTTTCCTTTCCACTTCAGTTTCTTTTTATTATCCTTTCTCTTATCGTTATTTCATGAACCAACCCAACATAAGCATTGATTTCAAACATCCCGTCATTCTGGATTCGTGTCCTCAGAACGAATCTTGACAACTTTTACAATTTAGATTCATAATTCATCATACCCGTCCGCCTTTGTTCTGGCTCTAAAGCTTTTACACTATCTCCATAACCTTGGGAAGTACTTTCCTGAAAACAATTGACTGAACTTTAATCAATTTATTCTAACCTCTGGCTCTGTGCCTTTCTTGGTCTTTCACCAGCGGGTGGCCTCTCTCTTAGGAAGGTAAGTGACAAAAATAGTCTTTTGCGCTTCATCAATCATTTAAAATATAAAATCAGTCCTTTATTTCCTTTGGCCAGGCTCTTGCCTCGGCTAGGTCAGCTTGTTCCTTGGAACTCTGAGAGCTTAGTGACTTAAAGGTCCTGAAAGAATTTTCCACCGCATTGTTTCGTCAGGGTGGTGTTTGGGGAATACAAGTATAATTTTTGTTTTAGGCAGGTCCATGGATTGCCCAATAGGAGTACCATCCTGGTTCTTCCTATCTTGCTCGACTTCTGTTTTCTCAGTCTAAATATTTCTTCCTACTCCCCATAATTGGGGTCATCTTTTAATTTAAAATCCTCATTTTCCACTTCATTATATTCTGGGTTCCTTATATCTTAATTACGACCTCCCTGATTATCACATTCAAGGTTTGCCCCTAATCTTATTCCTCGTGGGGGCATGATGCTTGGAAAAAATTTGAGAATCTTTGGATATTTGTCTTACTTACTTTGCTTAAATCTTTCCCTCGTTCAGTCCTTGCATGATTGCAAATTATGAATTCTCAAGTTCTATAAACTTCATGACACACTCTTAAGTGTTAACCGCGCAATTAACAATATGAACTTATCACAAACAAACTGATCTGAACTGAAATAAACGAATATATACTTAACTATTTGTTCGAGGGTACAACAACTAAACACATTAAAGAGAATTACATCATTTGATCTGATCGCTTCTATCCCAAAAGTACTACCATAGATAATCATCTAGTCATTAAAACTAATCATTCATTGTTGGATTTTTAACGCAGCGGGGTCATGGTAAAACACTTTTACACATACAAAATCCAAATAAAAGCATATAAATTATGAATAAAAATTCGAGGGATCGAAACTAACCTTTTAAAATAATTCGGAGACAACGATCAGAGATTTTTAGCAGTTGCTCCTCAAGTGTGAAGCACTCCACCGGTATCCACCAAGAAAACGATGTTAAGGAGGAGGAAGGAGGTGGAGAGAATTGGGTTTTCCAAACTTTTTGGGTTTTCGGGTTCGATGTGGGTCAGAATAAAATTAGGGTCTATAATAGTGTATTTATAGGCAAAATTTTCCGCTGAAATTTTCCCATAAATATTATTATTATTATCCCATTTATTATTCTCATTAATAATTAAAACACCTTTTAATTATTAATCCTTTTTCTAAACACTTTAGAAATAATTCTCTCTCTTGATTTAATTTCTAAAAATTAAATCCTTTAATTAATAATATTAAGAACTTTTCTTAATTAATTTATAATCAATTAAATCTCATTTAATCAATTATTAAATTTGCCAATTAATTATTTATTTCATAAATAAATATTTATTAACCATTATTAATTAATTCCTCCACCATTAAATCATTCTCTTTTTATGGTGTGACCCTGTAGGTTCAATATTAAGCCGGTATTATTTATATAAATTCTCTAATTTATTAAATATGATTAATTAATTAATCATATTTATTCTACATCGTGAGGGATACTTCTCAGCATATCGCGACTATCCGGATAATATGAATTCACTGCTTAGAATACCAAGAACCTGTCAGTGAATAGTTACCGTACAATAAACTCCTTCTACCCTACAATGTCCCGATTAAATATAAGGCATGGATCTCGTGTCAAGCCTATCTAATTCAATCACTTTGCTTACCATTTACTATGCGTAGTTCTATGCAAATTAGAAACTCCTTTCTAATTTCATTTACTCTGGCCAGAGATTCCTGAACTAGCATAAGTGGATCAGCCTTGAACATTCGCTTCCTTCACTGGAAGGGGTAGATCCTTTATTGATCATACACTATCTTCGTGTACAAATTCATATACCCAGAAGAGCCCTAATAATTGTCCCTGGAGACTAAGAACTAAACCAAAGCATAGTTCAGTGTACACAAGATGACTATGATGACCTCAAGTCTAAGGATACTTGTACAACTATCACTATGTGAACAACTGCTGACACGTGAGTGAACTCCATCAGTTGTTCAGCTGTGTGAGTCATGTTCAGTGAACTTATTCCATAATAAGCACCTACATACTAGCTATAGTGTCACCACACAAATGTTTATGAGAACAGACATCCTTCATAATGAAGCAAGCATAGTATGTACCGATCTTTGCGGATTATTAATTACCAGTTAGTAATCCTATGACCAGGAACTATTTAAGTTTAGAGTTATCATCTTTTTAGGTCTCACTATTATGATCTCATCATAATCCATAAAAAGCTTTACTCTAAACTATGGTATATCTTATTTAAACACTTAAATAGATAAAGCCCGTAATAAAAACAAAACAAGTCTTTATTAATATCAATGAAATCAAAACAGATTACATAAAAGTTATTCCTAAATCCTAATACATGATTGGACTTAGGACATATTCCTTTCAATCTCCCACTTGTACTAAAGCCAATCACTCTGGTATCTAATACCCATCTTGTCTTTATGACGATCAAAGTGACTTTCATAAAGTAGCTTTGTGAGTGGGTCTGCTATGTTGTTATGTGTGTCAACTCTATTTCAATACAATACAATAAATGTTACCGCGCTCCCACTATCCCTTTTGTAGACACATGGTTCATCTACGTTTTTGATAAAATCAAACTGTTTGATTATATCATCAAAACGAATGTTCCATCTTTCGAGAAGCTTGCTTTAAATCACATATGGTTCGCAGTAGCTTACACACTAGGCTTTCATTTCCCTTGGAAAGAAAAGCATCTGGCTATATGCCAGATCTCATAGTCGTAGTAAGCAGCAATCGCAAGCAAAATCCAAACTGATTTTAACAGGGCTATAGGTAAAAAGTTTCATCAAAGTCAATCCATTGCCTTTGTTTGAATCCTTTTGACAAAAGCCTGGCCTTATAGGTCTCCACCTGGCCATCTGCTATAATCTATCTTTTGTATACCGTATACATAGATTCCATTCTGGATTTCATGGCACTATGCCATCTCTGAGTCAACACTACTCATAGCCTCATTATAGGTCACAGGGTCGTCATCATCAATGATCGACAACTCATTGTCATTCTCAATGACAAGGCCATAATACCTCTCAGGTTGGCGAGACACTCTCCCTGATCTAAGAATGGGCTGTTCCACAAAAGGTTGTTCAGTCAGAACAGGTGTTTCCACTTGATCCGTAGTAGTTTGTGCTTCTTGAACTTCATCAAGTTCAATTTTGCTCCCACTGTTTCCTTCAAGGATAAACTCCTTTTCCAAGAAGGTAGCATGTTTGGAGACAAACACCCGATGATCGGTGTAAAAATAATACCCTAAAGTCTCTTTAGGATATCCCACAAAACTACATTTTACGGATCGATATTCCAGCTTATCTGGGTCAACTTTCTTGACATAAGCTGGACATCCCCAAATCTTAACGTGTTTAAGACTCGGTTTCCTTTCTTCCCATATCTCATGCGGAGTTTGAGGACCAGATTTGGAAGGCACCTTATTCAGTAAATATGCTGAGGTTTCCAATGCATAACCCTATAGGAATACTGGAAGATTTGCATAGCTCATCATGGACCGAACTATGTCTAACAAAGTTCGATTTCTCCTTTCAGATACCAATCTGGAGGAGTCCACTGGGAGACTATACCATTTACTTTGAGATAATCTAGAAACTCTCCGTTCAAGTATTCACCACCTCGATCTAATCGAAGAGTTATAATACTATGTTTGGTTGTTTCTCCACGTCATACTTATATTCTTTGAACTTTTCAAAGGCCTCAGACTTGTGTTTCATCAAACACATATCCGAATCCAGATCTATCATCTATTAAAGTAATGCAGTATGAAAATCCACCCATGGCTTGCTTAGACATTGGTCCACATACATCTGTGTGTACCATTCCTAGCAAATTTGCAGCCCTCTCTCCATGTCTACTAAATGGAGACTACAGTGCCACTATGAAGTGAGATTTTCATCATCCCTTTTCTTTTATTAGTTTGTTCAATCTGAAGTAAATTATGTCACATTTATACAGACCATTATTTAAAGTACCACATCCATAAAGAATATTATCTCTAAGAAAAGAACATTCATTATTCTCAATAATAAATGAAAATCCAGCCAAGTCTAACATGGGAATAATATTCCTCACAATCGAGGGAACAAAATAACAATTATTTCAAACAATAGTCTTGCCCGTAGGCATATGTAAATGAAATGATTCTACATCTTCAGCAGCAACTCTTGCTCCATTTCCATCAGTAGAATCACCTCCTCTTCCTCAAGAGTCCTACTTCTCCTTGGTCCCTGCAATAATTGCAGATATGAGAACCACAGGCAGTATCTAATACCCAAGTAGAAATTTGATGTAATGACATATTCACTTCTATCATGAACATACCTGAATCAGAAGCGGTAGTCTCACTACCCTTCTTTTTCTTCAATTCTGCAAGGTAAACCTTGCAGTTCCTCTTCCAGTACCCCACCTTGTTACAGTGAAAGCAAACAACTTTGCTCTTGGGGTCTTCAGCTTTTGGTGGAACCGGCGTTTTCTCACCTACTTTCTTCTTCTTGGAAGGGTTCCTCTTCCTTTTCTTAGGATTGGAACCTTCACCAATTAGAAGAACAGAACTCTTCTTAGGGGGAAAATTCGATTCCGCAGTCTACAACATGTTGTGGAGTTCAGGCAGGCTGACATCCAACTTATTCATGTAAAAGTTCACAACAAACTGCGAGAACGAACTCGGAAGCGATTGCAAGACCAGGTCTTGGCTCAGCTCCCCATCCATGGCAAAACCAAGTTGTCCAAGACGTTCAATCAAATTGATCATCTTAAGTACATGGTCATTCACAGATGATCCCTCAGACATCCTACAACCGAACAACTCCTTCGATATCTCATATCGAGCTGTCCTCCCTGCCACATCATACAACTCTTGTAGATGCATGAGGATAGTGTGAGCATCCATATGCTCATGTTGCTTCTGTAGCTCAATGTTCATGGAAGCTAGCATGATGCATTGAGCAATATTTACATCATCTATCCACCTACGATACACAACATGTTCATCATTATGTGCATCACTAGCAGGTTCAGTAGGCTTAGGTGAGTCAATCACGTATTCCAGCTTCTCAATCCTGAGAACAATTCTCAAGTTTCGAAGCCAATCAGCATAATTAGGACCAGTCAATTTGTGAGCATCTAGTATGCTCCTGAGTGATAGTGCAGAAGACATAACGTACAAAGTAAATCTGTAAATGATAAACACATAACAACACTTAGAAAATATTCGATTTCATTTCAAAACACTATATGAATCGGGTCTTTATTCATAAGTGGCTCCCACTAGTTTTCCTAATTTATTCAACCCCCTACATGAAAAATTAAGCATTCATAATGCTAGTGGGAATAGGGATCCTACATTCCATTACACAACCCCGGCTGTGGCACGAAACGCCATGTAATGTTCAATAGGCAGACAACTCTTGTCAATTACATCTAATGTTATTCCCTAATCAAACTTTAGCCTCTTAAATAATTGAGTCACGGCTGTGGCACGACAAACTCAATATTCTAAGTCAAGTCTAACCCAACATTCCGTACAATTGAATCAATCCCCAAAAGCCCACGGCTGTGGCACGTAACGACCTTTAGATTCTTATTCAATGTACACATCTCTATGTAATAGACAAGTATTTCTTATTTCGAAATCAAAGCCCTCGGTTGTGGCACGAAACGACAATGATTCAAAAATAAGAACTACTTTCTACCATGTTGGAAGGCTATGACCGACACAAGCCCGTTGTGTCATTGGCCAATTACTACTTGATATTATTTAATTTTAGAGGGATTATATTACGTTACAATCATAATCATATTATAAAGAGATTCTTCCTTTTAAATTAAATATTTCAAATCAATAATCAATAATCAGATGATTCCCAGATCGGGTGGAGCATTGTCAAGAGGCGTCACTTAATAACCCTTTCTTACAGATAGAAATCTGTTGTTGACAGAATCATCCTTTCTCTCATATCGAAAATTCATATTCAATTACGTGTTTCATAAACACAAGAATCTCATGATTGTATTCATAATATTGTTATTAAGGTTATGAAATAATTTCACTATACTAGGTTGTCTAACAAATGCCTTATGTTTATTTAAGTTCACCTAAATCTATCATCGCATGATAAACTAAGCATATATCACATATATCAACATGAATAAACATCAAGGTAGGCATGTTACATCATCTAGCACATTAGTCTAACCATTATACATCTCTATGTATCACATGAAGCATTTAAAAGCAACTTAAACAGTTAAAAATAGCTTTAAAACACTTCATGGAAATATAAACAGTTCAAAACTTTTATATAAACTACAATTGATCACTCCATTAGATCCGTCTCGAAAAAATGAATCCAACGGTATATTGCACGCCCAAAACGGAGTTACGAAACTCCCAGAAAATCAATTTTAATATCAACAGACGGGCTGTAACGCATTCCGGTGATGCGTTACACCCCTTTTAAGCCATTAAAGGGTTACACCCATATTTTTTTTTTCTGCAGCAGCCGTCACTTTCTCCTCGAAAAACGTGCATGTCAGACCTGACCTCCTTGCAGATAGCAGCCACATAACAGAGTAACAGTAGCAGAGCATATAACTAAGAGATGTACATATATATATACTTACAAATAATATATATATATATATGATTTATTTAATTACGAATTTAATTATAATAACTTCAAAAATTCATAATAAAAAATCTATACATCATAAAATTATGAAAAAAATACCCAGACGATATACAACACTTGTAGAACCCAGATCAACATTTAAAATTATTATGAGAAACGATTTCTCATCAGACAAAATTAATCAATGATATAACTTGTAAATATCATAATTAATTCATACAAGCACATAAAATTCTGAAATTTTTATCACAGATCTATATGCATACAACCTATGCTCTGATACCATTGTTGGATTTTTAACACAGCGGGGTCATGGTAAAACACTTTTACACATACAAAATCCAAATAAAAGCATATAAATCGTGAATAAAAATTCGAGGGATCGAATCTAACCTTTTAAAATAATTCGGAGACAATGATCAGAGATCCTTAGCAGTTGCTCCTCAAGTGTGAAGCACTCCACCGGTATCCACCAAGAAAACGATGTTAAGGAGGAGGAAGGAGGTGGAGAGAATTGGGTTTTCCAAACTTTTTGGGTTTTCGGGTTCGATGTGGGTCAGAATAAAATTAGGGTCTATAATAGTGTATTTATAGGCAAAATTTTCAGCTGAAATTTTCCCATAAATATTATTATTATTATTCCATTTATTATTCTCATTAATAATTAAAACACCTTTTAATTATTAATCCTTTTTCTAAACACTTTAGAAATAATTCTCTCTCTTGATTTAATTTCCAAAAATTAAATCCTTTAATTAATAATATTAAGAACTTTTCTTAATTAATTTATAATCAATTAAATCTCATTTAATCAATTATTAAATTTGCCAATTAATTATTTATTTCATAAACAAATAATTATTAGCCATTATTAATTAATTCCTCCACCATTAAATCATTCTCTTTTTATGGTGTGACCCTGTAGGTTCAATATTAAGCCGGTAGTAGAAATAAATAATAATAAAACTATTTTATCATTATTTATATAAATTCTCTAATTTATTAAATATGATTAATTAATTAATCACATTTATTCTACATCGTGAGGGATACTTCTCAGCATATCGCGACTATCCGGATAATATGAATTCACTGCTTAGAATACCAAGAA
This sequence comes from Apium graveolens, assembly GCF_009905375.1. Lineage (NCBI taxonomy): Eukaryota > Viridiplantae > Streptophyta > Magnoliopsida > Apiales > Apiaceae > Apium > Apium graveolens. The sequence continues at coordinate 40,059 of NW_027418262.1, read as the reverse complement.
CCTGTCAATGAATAGTTACCGTACAATAAACTCCTTCTACCCTACAATGTCCCGATTAAATATAAGGCATGGATCTCGTGTCAAGCCTATCTAATTCAATCACTTTGCTTACCATTTACTATGCGTAGTTCTATGCAAATTAGAAACTTCTTTCTAATTTCATTTACTCTGGCCAGAGATTCCTGAACTAGCATAAGTGGATCAGCCTTGAACATTCGCTTCCTTCACTGGAAGGGGTAGATCCTTTATTGATCATACACTATCTTCGTGTACAAATTCTTATACCCAGAAGAGCCCTAATAATTATCCTTGGAGACTAAGAACTAAACCAAAGCATAGTTCAGTGTACACAAGATGACTATGATGACCTCAAGTCTAAGGATACTTGTACAACTATCACTATGTGAACAACTACTGACACGTGAGTGAACTCCATCAGTTGTTCAGCTGTGCGAGTCATGTTCAGTGAACTTATTCCATAATAAGCACCTACATACTAGCTATAGTGTCACCACACAAATGTCTATGAGAACAGACATCCTTCATAATGAAGCAAGCATAGTATGTACCGATCTTTACGGATTATTAATTACCAGTTAGTAATCCTATGACCAGGAACTATTTAAGTTTAGAGTTATCATCTTTTTAGGTCTCACTATTATGATCTCATCATAATCCATAAAAAGCTTTACTCTAAACTATGGTATATCTTATTTAAACACTTAAATAGATAAAGCCCGTAATAAAAACAAAACAAGTCTTTATTAATATCAATGAAATCAAAATAGATTACATAAAAGTTATTCCTAAATCCTAATACATGATTGGACTTAGGACATATTCCTTTCATTCATAACTTAGGCTAATCCTCCAAAAGCGGTGCTGCATGAAATTCTTGTCAGGTTGCTCAGACTCTGCACGCTATTATGGATCAAGAAATGCGGGCACGCAAGACATCCCTAACCTGCTCCATTAAAGCGGTGATGAGGTCTAAGATAGTTGCAAGTAAATCTGGATCAATCTGACCCTCAAGATGGCCTCTAGTTGTAACACGGGTGGTAGTCTCAATCCTTTCCATGCTATAAGCTAATCCTGCCGGAAGTACCCCGCCCTCAATCCTCGGTGCAGTAAGTCGATCCAACAGATCACTCCTAATATTACGGGCCTCAAACAGGCCACCCAAAGTCATATAATAATTGGTGATAAAAGAAGCCTGAGTGGTAGCATCTAGCAGTCCATGGGGTGCAGGTGGTGCAGGCCCAGGGGATCCAAATGGATAACCAAGCACGGTATCAGGTGACAATGGTGCAGGAGATAAAGGTGGCATTTCCTCAGTAGTTGCTGGGCTCTGTACAGGGGAGGGAACAGGAATTGGTGGAACCTCATGGATGTCTACAGGAACCTCTAGAAGAGGGTCTGATACTGGTATAATTGGTGTCGTGGAAGGCCCCACTCCTTCTGCCCTCATTCTCCTTTGTGCCCTTGGTAATTCTTCATCCTCTTGTGCCACCCTCGCGGCCATTCTAGCTCTGGTAGTCGCCCTGACTACGGTCATCAATTCCTCAGCGGTCCTTTTTTCATTCTCGTCAGGATCCTCCACGAGATCCTCCTCTGCAACAATCCCTTCTGGGATAACATCCTCAACAGCAACATTTTCAATATGAGTCTCATCCGGTCCCTCGTTAGGGTACTCTATTGGATTCACAATTTGATCTCCAATATGTAATAAAACATCCTCATGCTGATGCTCCTGAACCTCAGGGTTCGGTGCCCCGCTGCCCTATACGAGAATGAACTATGTTACTATCATAATATTTATAAGGGTTCCCGTAAGGGTTTTGACTGTCAGTACTATGTTAGGTAGCCCGACTATGAACTTGGCAAGAGTTCTTATTATCTTTGTGAACTTATTATCTTAACGTCACATCATCTCTGAGGTTTATAACGCTTGGCTCTGATACCATTTCTGTAACACCCCCAAATCCGGGGTCGGGGATTCGGGTTGTCACGAGTTCCATTTCCCTTATCAATACTTAATCTTAACAGTCAACCAACTACTGAGTAATGTGACCCCACAATATACACATACACACACCACAAGTTATAGTTTCAGAGATGAATACCAAAAGTAACACAAGTCATTTTATTCCACAGTTATAAACCGTTACACCTTAAAAGGGTTTCTGAATAAATTTACATTTCTTTGCCATTATTACAATTCATATAGATACATAAGTCTGGTACATCAGAAGTTGAAAGCCTAGCCTATTGGTAATTTCTACCTTAGCTACGGCGGCATCAACGCTTCTAGAAAACTGCGGAACGTTTCCTAACCGCTTGCGAATTGGAAGCTTGGTCTTGTTCATCTTTTCTATCTGTTGTTGTGTGATGAAAGAAGAAAACAAGGGTGAGCAACAAGCCCACCGAAATAATATATATAATAATTAACAATATATGAGCATTCTCATAGTACTCATGAAAGTCTTGGTTACGCAGATATGAACCAAGTTTGATATCTTAACGCGACCAAGTCACAAAATATTCAGTATATATATGTATATATATACTTTTCACAATCTTGGAAATCCTTTGACATGTATAATATACACAGAGTTCCAGTTTATAACTGTATAAAAATATCGTTGCAAGGTGATCTCATATATCTAACCTTGTCTCAACGTTTTTTTGAAAATCTTTGACATGCACAAGATAATCATTTACTAGATATAAGTTTAAAAGATGAAGTTACAAGATACTCCAATATACTTATATCTTTTCCGAATACTACTTGAACTACCACCGTGAAAGGAATATGTCCTAAGTCCAATCGTGTATTAGGATTTAGGAATAACTTTTATGTAATCTGTTTTGATTTCATTGATATTAATAAAGACTTGTTTTGTTTTTATTACGGGCTTTATCTATTTAAGTGTTTAAATAAGATATACCATAGTTTAGAGTAAAGCTTTTTATGGATTATGATGAGATCATAATAGTGAGACCTAAAAAGATGATAACTCTAAACTTAAATAGTTCCTGGTCATAGGATTACTAACTGGTAATTAATAATCCGCAGAGATCGGTACATACTATGTTTGTTTCATTATGAAGGATGTATGTTCTCATAGACATTTGTGTGGTGACACTATAGCTAGTGTGTAGGTGCTTATTATGGAATAAGTTCACTGAACATGACTCGCACAGCTGAACAACTGATGGAGTTCACTCACGTGTCAGCAGTTGTTCACATAGTGATAGTTGTACAAGTACCCTTAGACTTGAGGTCATCATAGTCATCTTGTGTACACTGAACTATGCTTTGGTTTAGTTCTTAGTCTCCAGGGACAATTATTAGGGCTCTTCTGGGTATAGGAATTTGTACACGAAGATAGTGTATGATCAATAAAGGATCTACCCCTTCCAGTGAAGGAAGTGAATGTTCAAGGCTGATCCACTTATACTAGTTCAGGAATCTCTGGCCAGAGTGAATGAAATTAGAAAGGAGTTTCTAATTTGCATAGAACTACGCATAGTAAATGGTAAACAAGTGATTGAATTAGATAGGCTTGACACGAGATCCATGCCTTGTATTTAATCGGGACATTGTAGGGTAGAAGGAGTTTATTGTACGGTAACTATTCACTGACAGGTTCTTGGTATTCTAAGCAGTGAATTCATATTATCCGGATAGTCGCGATATGTTGAGAAGCATCACTCACGATGTAGAATAAATGTGATTAATTAATTAATCATATTTAATAAATTAGAGAATTTATATAAATAATGATAAAATAGTTTTATTATTATTTATTTCTACTACCGGCTTAATATTGAACCTACAGGGTCACACCATAAAAAGAGAATAATTTAATGGTGGAGGAATTAATTAATAATGACTAATAATTATTTATTTGTCAAATAAATAATTAATTGGTAAATTTAATAATTGATTAAATGAGATTTAATTGATTATAAATTAATTAAGAAAAGTTCTTAATATTATTAATTAAAGGATTTAATTTTTGGAAATTAAATCAAGAGAGAGAATTATTTCTAAAGTGTTTTGAAAAAGAATTAATGATTAGAAGGTGTTTTAATTATTAATGAGAATAATAAATTGGATAATAATAATAATATTTATGGGAAAATTTCAGCTGAAAATTTTGCCTATAAATACACTATTATAGACCCTATTTTATTCGAACCCACATCAAACCCGAAAACCCAAAAAGTTTGGAAAACCCAATTCTCTCCACCTCCTTCCTCCTCCTTAACATCGTTTTCTTGGTGGATACCGGTGGAGTGCTTCACACTTGAGGAGCAACTGCTAAGGATCTCTGATCGTTGTCTCCGAATTATTTTTAAAGGTTAGATTCGATCCCTCGAATTTTTATTCACGATTTATATACTTTTATTTGGATTTTGTATGTGTAAAACTGTTTTGCCATGACCCCGCTGCGTTAAAAATCCAACAATGGTATCAGAGCATAGGTTGTATGCATATAGATCTGTGGTAAAAATTTCAGAATTTTATGTGCTTGTATGAATTAATTATGATTTTTACAAGTTATATCATGGATTAATTTTGTCTGATGAGAAATAATTTCTCAGAATAATTTTGATTGTTGATCTGGGTTCTACAAGTGTTGTAGATCGTCTGGGTATTTTTTTCATAATTTTAGGATGTATAGATTTTTTATTATGAATTTTTTAAGTTGTTGCAATTAAAATTCATAATTTAATAAGTATAATTATGTGTATATATATATATATATATATATATATTTGTATTATCTGTACATCTGCACTTCTGCTCTGCATCTACTGCTGTTGTTTGAGTTCTGCACGGAAGAAAAGACATGCACGTTTTCCAAGGAAAGATGTCAGGCGGATGGTCAGATAAGCGGCGAACAGGATCAGGCGCGTGCAGCGCACGCGAGAAGGCCTATTGCGCATTTGTAGAATGCGTTACACCCTTTTTGGCTTAAAAGGGGTGTAAAGCATCACGGGAATGCGTTACAGGTCCTGTAACGCGTTCCTGTAATGTGTTACAGCCCTTCTGTTGATTTTAAAATTGATTTTCTGGGAGTTTCGTAACTCCGTTTTGGGCGTGCAATATACCGTTGGATTCGTTTTTCCGAGAAGGATCTAATGGAGTGATCAATTTTAGTTTATATAAAAGTTTTGAACTGTTTATATTTCCATGAAGTGTTTTAAAGCTGTTTTTGACTATTTTAATTGCTTTTAAATGCTTCATGTGATACATAGAGATGTATAATGCTTAGACTAATGTGCTAGATGATGTAACATGCCTACCTTGATGTTTATTCATGTTGATATATGTGATATATGCTTATTTTATCATGCGATGATAGATTTAGGTGAACTTAAATAAACATAAGGCGTTTGTTAGACAACCTAGTATAGTGAAATTATTTCATAACCTTAATAACAATATTATGAATACAATCATGAGATTCTTGTGTTTATGAAACACGTAATTGAATATGAATTTTCGATATGAGAGAAAGGATGATTCTGTCAATAACAGATTTCTATCTGTAAGAAAGGGTTATTAAGTGACGCCTCTTGACAATGCTCCACCCGATCTGGGAATCGTCTGATTATTGATTATTGATTTAAAATATTTAATTTAAAAGGAAGAATCTCTTTATAATATGATTATGATTGTAACATAATATAATCCCTCTAAAATTACATAATATCAAGTAGTAATTGGCCAATGATACAATGGGCTTGTGTCGGTCATAGCCTTCCAACATGGTAGAAAGTAGTTCTTATTTTTGAATCATTATCATTTTGTGCCACAGCCGAGGGCTTTGATTTCGAAATAAGAAATACTTGTCTATTACATAGAGATGTGTATATTGAATAAGAATCTAAAGGTCGTTACGTGCCACAGTCGTGGGCCTTTGGGGACTGATTCAATTGTACGGAATGTTGGGTTTGACTTGACTTAGAATATTGAGTTTGTCGTGCCACAGCCGTGACTCAATTATTCAAGAGGCTAAAGTTTGATTAGGGAATAACATTAGATATAATTGACAAGAGTTGTCTGCCTATTGAACATTACATGGCGTTTCGTGCTACAGCCGGGGTTGTGTAATGGAATATAGGATCCCTATTCCCACTAGCATTATGAATGCTTAATTTTTCACGTAGGGGGTTGAATAAATTAAGAAAAGTAGTGGGAGCCACTTATGAATAAAGACCCGATTCATATAGTGTTTTGAAATGAAATCGAATATTTGCTAAGTGTTGTTATGTGTTTATCATTTACAGATTTACAATATACATTATGTCTTCTGCACTATCACTCAGGAGCATACTAGATGCTCATAAATTGACTGGTCCTAATTATGCTGACTGGCTTCGAAACTTGAGAATTGTTCTCAGGATTGAGAAGCTGGAATACGTGATTGACTCACCTAAGCCTACTGAACCTGCTAGTGATGCACATAATGATGAACATGTTGTGTATCATAAGTGGATATATGATGCAAATGTTGCTCAATGCATCATGCTAGCTTCCATGAACATTGAGCTACAGAAGCAACATGAGCATATGGATGCTCACACTATCCTCATGCATCTACAAGAGTTGTATGATGTGGCAGGGAGGACAGCTCGATATGAGATATCGAAGGAGCTGTTCGGTTGTAGGATGTCTGAGGGATCATCTGTGAATGACCATGTACTTAAGATGATCAATTTGATTGAACGTCTTGGACAACTTGGTTTTGCCATGGATGGGGAGCTGAGCCAAGACTTGGTCTTGCAATCGCTTCTGAGTTCGTTCTCGCAGTTTGTTGTGAACTTTCACATGAATAAGTTGGATGTCAGCCTGCCTGAACTCCACAACATGTTGAAGACTACGGAATCGAATTTTCCCCCTGAGAAGAGTTCTGTTCTTCTAATTGGTGAAGGTTCCAATCCTAAGAAAAGGAAGAGGAACTCTTCCAAGAAGAAGAAAGTAGGTGAGAAAACGCCGGTTCCACCAAAAGCTGAAGACCCCAAGAGCAAAGTTGTTTGCTTTCACTGTAACAAGGTGGGGCACTGGAAGAGGAACTGCAAGGTTTACCTTGCAGAATTGAAGAAGAAGAAGGGTAGTGAGACTATCGCTTCTAATTCGGGTATGTTCATGATAGAAGTGAATATGTCATTATATTAAATTTCTACTTGGGTATTAAATACCGCCTGTGGTTCTCATATCTGCAATTATTGCAGGGACCAAGGAGAAGTAGGACTCTTGAGGAAGAGGAGGTGATTTTACTGATGGAAATGGAGCAAGAGTTGCTGCTGTAGATGTAGAATCATTTCATTTACATAGGCCTACGGGCAAGACTATTGTTTGAAATAATTGTTATTTTGTTCCCTCGATTGTGAGGAATATTATTCCCATGTTAGACTTGGCTGGATTTTTCATTTATTATTGAGAATAATGAATGTTCTATTCTTAGAGATAATATTCTTTATGGACGTGGTACTTTAAATAATGGTATGTATGTATGTGACATAATTTATTTCAGATTGAACAAACTAATAAAAGAAAAGGGATGATGAAAATCTCACTTTATAGTGGCATTGCAGTCTCCATTTAGTAGACATGGAGGGAGGGCTGCAAATTTGCTAGGAATGGTACACACAGATGTATGTGGACCAATGTCTACGCAAGTCATGGGTGGATTTTCATACTTCATTACTTTCATAGATGATAGATCTGGATTCGGATATGTGTTTGATGAAACACAAGTCTGAGGCCTTTGAAAAGTTCAAAGAATATAAGTATGAAGTGGAGAAACAACCAAACATAGTATTATAACTCTTCGATTAGATCGAGGTGGTGAATACTTGAACGGAGAGTTTCTGGATTATCTCAAAGTAAATGGTATAGTCTCCCAGTGGACTCCTCCAAATTAGTATCTGAAAGGAGAAATCGGACTTTGTTAGACATAGTTCGGTCCATGATGAGCTATGCAAATCTTTCAGTATTCCTATGGGGTTATGCATTGGAAACCTCAGCATATTTACTGAATAAGGTGCCTTCCAAATTCTGTTCCTCAAACTCTGTATGAGATATGGAAAGTAAGGAAACCGAGTCTTAAACACGTTAAGATTTGGGGATGTCCAGCTTATGTCAAGTAAGTTGACCCAGATAAGCTGGAATATCGATCCGTAAAATGTAGTTTTGTGGGATATCCTAAAGAGACTTTAGGGTATTACTTTTACACCGATCATCGGGTGTTTGTCTCCAGACATGCTACCTTCTTGGAAAAGGAGTTTATCCTTGAAGGAAACAGGGGGAGCAAAATTGAACTTGATGAAGTTCAAGAAGCACAAACTACTACGGATCAAGTAGAAACACCTGTTCTAACTGAACAAACTTTTGTGGAATAGCCCATTCGTAGGTCAGGGAGAGTGTCTCGCCAACCTGAGAGGTAATATGGCCTTGTCATTGAGAATGACAATGAGTTTTCGATCACTGATGATGATGACCCTGTAACCTATAATGAGGCTATGAGTAGTGTTGACTCAGAGAAATGGCATAGTGCCATGAAATCCAGAATGGAATCTATGTATACGGTATACAAAAGATAGATTATAGCAGATGGTCAGGTGGAGACCTTTAAGGCCAGGCTTGTGGCAAAAGGATTCAAACAAAGGCAATGGATTGACTTTGATGAAACCTTTTACCTGTAGCCCTGTTAAAATCAGTTCGGATTTTGCTTGCGAATGCTGCTTACTGCGACTATGAAATCTGGCAGATGGCCAGATGGTTTTCTTTCCAAGGGAAATGAAAACCTAGTGTGTAAGCTGCTGCGAACCATATGTGGTTTAAAGCAAGCTTCTCGAAAGATGGAACATTCGTTTTGATGAAACAATCAAAGAGTTTGATTTTATCAAAAATGCAGATGAACCATGCGTCTACAAAAGGGTTAGTGGGAGCGCGGTAACATTTCTTATATTGTATTGAATTAGAGTTGACACACATAACAACATAGCAGACCCACTCACAAAGCTACTTTATGAAAGTCATTTTGATCGTCAAGATGGGTATTAGATACCAGAGTGATTGGCTTTAGTACAAGTGGGAGATTGAAAGAAATATGTCCTAAGTCCAATCGTGTATTAGGATTTAGGAATAACTTTTATGTAATCTGTTTTGATTTCATTGATATTAATAAAGACTTGTTTTGTTTTTATTACGGGCTTTATCTATTTAAGTGTTTAAATAAGATATACCATAGTTTAGAGTAAAGCTTTTTATGGATTATGATGAGATCATAATAGTGAGACCTAAAAAGATGATAACTCTAAACTTAAATAGTTCCTGGTCATAGGATTACTAACTGGTAATTAATAATCCGCAGAGATCGGTACATACTATGCTTGCTTCATTATGAAGGATATTTATTCTCATAGACATTTGTGTGGTGACACTATAGCTAGTATGTAGGTGCTTATTATGGAATAAGTTCACTGAACATGACTCGCACAGCTGAACAACTGATGGAGTTCACTCACGTGTCAGCAGTTGTTCACATAGTGATAGTTGTACAAGTATCCTTAGACTTGAGGTCATCATAGTCATCTTGTGTACACTGAACTATGCTTTGGTTTAGTTCTTAGTCTCCAGGGACAATTATTAGGGTTTTTCTGGGTATAGGAATTTGTACACGAAGATAGTGTATGATCAATAAAGGATCTACCCCTTCCAGTGAAGGAAGCGAATGTTCAAGGCTGATCCACTTATACTAGTTCAGGAATCTCTGGCCAGAGTGAATGAAATTAGAAAGGAGTTTCTAATTTGCATAGAACTACGCATAGTAAATGGTAAACAAGTGATTGAATTAGATAGGCTTGACACGAGATCCATGCCTTGTATTTAATCGGGACATTGTAGGGTAGAAGGAGTTTATTGTACGGTAACTATTCACTGACAGGTTCTTGGTATTCTAAGCAGTGAATTCATATTATCCGGATAGTCGCGATATGTTGAGAAGCATCACTCACGATGTAGAATAAATGTGATTAATTAATTAATCATATTTAATAAATTAGAGAATTTATATAAATAATGATAAAATAGTTTTATTATTATTTATTTCTACTACCGGCTTAATATTGAACCTACAGGGTCACACCATAAAAAGAGAATGATTTAATGGTGGAGGAATTAATTAATAATGGCTAATAATTATTTTTTTGTGAAATAAATAATTAATTGGAAAATTTAATAATTGATTAAATGAGATTTAATTGATTATAAATTAATTAAGAAAAGTTCTTAATATTATTAATTAAAGGATTTAATTTTTGGAAATTAAATCAAGAGAGAGAATTATTTCTAAAGTGTTTAGAAAAAGGATTAATGATTAAAAGGTATTTTAATTATTAATGAGAATAATAAATGGGATAATAATAATAATATTTATGGGAAAATTTCAGCTGAAAATTTCTCCTATAAATACACTATTATAGACCCTATTTTATTCGAACCCACATCAAACCCGAAAACCCAAAAAGTTTGGAAAACCTAATTCTCTCCACCTCCTTCCTCCTCCTTAACATCGTTTTCTTGGTGGATACCGGTGGAGTGCTTCACACTTGAGGAGCAACTGCTAAGGATCTCTAATCGTTGTCTCCGAATTATTTTTAAAGGTTAGATTCGATCCCTCGAATTTTTATTCACGATTTATATGCTTTTATTTGGATTTTATATGTGTAAAAGTGTTTTGCCATGACCCCGCTGCGTTAAAAATCCAACACACCGTTCAAGGTATAATCTGTGTCAAAAGTTCATCACATAGATGAGACTACAAGATATGATTTGAATAGATTCAATCCTTGAAATATCATTCAAAAGAAATGAAGTTACGAGATACTTCATTAAGTCCCAATATATATATCTATATATATATATATCTCATACATTTTCTGAAAACCTCTGTCATGTAAAGTATGAACAGAGTTGTAATATCCAATGAATTTGGAAAGAAAAGAATTTTGGCATAAACCCGATATCTTGCTGATCAGGCAAAGATACCAATAAGTAACCTTTTCTACTGTAGATGGATGAATTCCTCGTCGGTCATCACCCTGGCCGCATTAGGACCTCGCGCTAGACCGTTACCCGACCACTCACGCGTGGATGGACTGTCACCCAGCCTCTTACACCTTCATAGACCGTACCCCGGCCTGTCGCTTCTGCCGACTCAATTAGATGGACTTACTTCCCGAACGTTGGGCAAGTAATCAAATTATTTTCTCAAAACAGCAACCTCGTTGCGAATATAAAATACACCACAGAGCCGGATCCCCAAGATTTTTGAGCGAATATTCAAGTCTCCGTCGAAAGGAAGATCTTAAATCTGAAAACGAGTTTTGGGATCCGCTCTAACTTTTAAAATCATTTTGAAGACTCGAAAACATTTTTTAAGAATGTTTGGAGTAAAGCTGATTTAATGAAATAAATCAGTCCCGATATATTAGAAAATATCTGAATATTATTATTTAAATAATATTCCCATAAGGATAATCCTTATAAAAATAATTGAAGTAAAAGTTTTAAAACTCATATTTGAAATGAATATTAATAACCAAAGATATACTTATACGAAAGTATGATCTTTATTTGAATAATCGAAAATAAGTTTGATTATCGAAACATTATTCTTTAATAAAATAAAGAATATTAATTAGTAAATAAACGGAGTCATAAGTCCTCGAATAAATATTCAACTAATATTCATTAATTAAAATAAACGGAGTCATAAGTCCTTGAATGAATATTCAACTAATATTCATTAATTAAAATAAACGGAGTCAAAACTTCTCGAATGAATATTCAACTAATATTCATTAAATAAAATAAAGTTATCGAATAAAACTTATTCGATTAATAGTTTTGAAAACTATATCAATATATATATATAAGTATATATATATATAATATACTCGGGAACATCGACTCCCGGTTTTAGAAAATATTCACCTTTGGGTCCCCTATACTAAGGGTATACGCAACTACTGCTTATCTCTAGCATAGGTATTATGCAACTTATAAGCAATTGAATCAACAATATATATCAAGATTACGAAACAGATATGCATATATACCATATCACATGCTCCAATATATCGCAAGATTTGCTAATAACAATCATGCACTTATCACAAGATAATGCATATACATATATTTACATCACAATAACAGTATAACGGGTAGAAAACTTGCCTGAGCGACTGGCGGTGATAAATGGCTTGGGACGAGTCTGGTAACCTATAAACAACATATAAGTTGGAATTAAACCAAAGTCGCTTATGAATCTATACTTTAACCAATTAGACTATAACACTCGCTTTGCGCTCAACGATTCTCTTAACTCGCTCGAGTACCCTCGGCTCCACCATTTTTAATAAATTAATCAATAAGGGTTTTAAGGCGATTCTTTCGCGAGTGCCTTACCAACTGCCTAATAGACTTTACATAAATGATTCATACTCCAATTAGTCCTTTAAGGTCTTTAACCTATGTTTCAAAGTAAGGCGAGGGGTAATGGTTCGTTCACGAAATGTCGTTACTTAAAACAGTCGTTTCTCCTAAACCGTACATCGGATTCAAATGAACCACATATCAAAACGAAGCTCGTAACATGAACTATCTAATCATGGCAATGGTCAAAACCTAACAGTGAGTCCTCGGGTCCTGATTGTTAAGAAGAAAATAGTCTAAAGTAAATCGGACATTACGACGGCTATATTTACGCGATTACCAAGTTTTATCCTACTCTAAATCAACCACCAATCAACCACAATTCAACCATACAACCAAACTCCATACTTATAATGCTACAACAGCCCCAACAACTCAATATTTCCAAATTTATACTACTTCCCATCATGAACTAAAAGCTTTAATTAAGTTCTTTAACTAATCAACAAGATTTACAACTCCAAACACATCACAAAACCAACACATCTCTAAATACTCAATAATCAATCTTCTCATGAACCATACTAAACACAAAAGCTCTAAATATACAAAAGTAGGGCTAGGGTTTGAGATTATACCTTCCTTGGTGAGTAGGAGTAACTACTTAGCTTGGAATCACCCTTGAAAGTCCTTACCCAAGCTTAATCTAAACAAAAAACTCAAGAACAAAATTTTAAGTTCTTGAAAAACACTATTCACCCTCTTCTGCCATGAATTTTAGGAAGAGATTGTGAAGGAATTTGAAGCTTAAACTTATAAGATAGCTATATCTATGCATAAGGAGTCTTAGATAATTACCTCACTAATTAATGAAGCTTGGAACTTGGATTTTGGTTTTTTTCTTCTTGAAATGGAAAAGAGGCCGAGAGCTTTTCTTGAAGAAAAGTGAAGTCAACTTGTGTTTTGGTGAAATAATTTGTTGGTTGGTTGTTTTTGTCTTTTGTTTTAATTATTTACCTTTTAACCATGGTGATTTTTGTGTGGTTCTTAATCAACCAACAACACACTTCTTTTTGGTCATGCTTAGGTCATCAATCTTATGGCATCTTCCCATGCTTGTCCTCTTCTTATTGGTTTGATGACATCATCCTCACTAATCTCTTTGATTAGCGTCTAATTACTTGGCTAATGACGGCTGATCTGTTATACGGTTCGCTTAACTTTCGTTTTCGTTTATCGTTTGAGGGATCATACCCGTGATCTTATTACTTGGGTTTCCTTAACCTTTCTCAATACATTATATTCCTTTTATGATCCTCTCTTATAATCCTTGAATTTAAATCCTTTTTATCCTGTTACCTTATACTCAATTCTTTCGGTATCTGGTGGATTTTCGGGAAAAATCAAAGTGTTTGAATTTGGATTCTGACGATCTTTACATACACTTATATATCATATAGAGTACTAATAAGATCTAAGAATAACAATAAAAGAACCCCTACATAGTGTGGCATGAAAAGTTTTCTTATTTTTGGGGTTATTACAGTAGTTATAGAAAATTATATATATATATATATATATAAATAAATAAATATATATATTATACTCGGGAACATCGACTCCCGTTTTAGAAAAATGTTCACATTTGGGTCCCCTATACTAAGGGTATACGCAACTACTGCTTATCTCTAGCATATGTATTATGCAGTTTATAAGCATTTGAATTGATAATAGAATATCAAGATTTCACCACATGCATATATATACCATATCAACTTGCTCCAATATATCGCAATATTTGATATAAACAGTCTGCACTTATCTCAAGATAATGCATCAATATATTTATATCACAACAACAGTATAACGGGTAGAAAACTTTCCTGATTGTTCCGGGATAGACTTAAGCTTAGAGTGGGTCCGATAACCTATGAACAACAACATGATCTGGAATTAGACCACGGTCGCTTAAGAAACTAGTCAAAACTCACTCATACCCTAACGGTCGCTTATACGCTTAATGATTTGCGTTAATCGTTTGCGTACCCTCGGCTCCACCAATTTTAATAAATTAATCGTTACGAATTTTAAGGCGACTCTTTCGCGAATACTCTACCAACTACCTAACCCACCTTAAATAATTGTTTCATATTCCATTTAGTCTTTTAAGTGCCTTAAACAAGGTCTCAAAGTAAAGCGAGGGGTAAAGGTTCGTTCGCGAAACGCCATAATTTAAAACGGTCGTTTCTCCTAAACCGTAAATCGAATCTAAGTGAACGACATATCAAAACGAAGCTTGAATCATAAACTTTATAAGAATGGTAATGGTAAGTTCATGGTAGTGAGTGTTCGGGTGCAAAAGTCATGCACAAAATAGTCTAAGGAAAATTGGGCATTACGACGGCTATAACTTAGCGATTCCCAAATTTTACCAAATCAATTCAATATCAAACCACCACCAATCAACACCATTCCACCATCATTCAACCACAATACAAGATCATTCAACCATAACTCAAGATCTCAACTTATTCATCTAAACCAAGTCAAAATGTGACCAAGAACTTCAAATCCCACAAGTATCACTCCTAACTCCAAAATCAACAAAACCACTTACTAAACAAAGCTCTAAACATGATTACACACCTATTACACTAACCCATCATCTAAACATTAGGAAATCTAAACAAACAAAACTTAAGACTAAGATCATGAAGAGTTATACCTTCCTTGAAGCTTTTAATCCATGAAAGATCATTGGAATGCCCATGGAAGCCTTGATCTATGCTTAAGCTACCTTGACCTTACAAATAAAATCAAGAATCAAAAATTTGTTCTTGAAAGTTACTATTCACCCTAAAATTTTAGGAATTGTTTAACTAGGTAAACCTTGGATTCTTGGATCCAAACTTGTAGCATAACTAAGTTATGAAATATAGGATCCAAAGAAACAAACCTTGGAATTTTCCATGGCCTAGAGCTTGAGTTTTGAAAATCTATTTCACCATTTTTATGAAAAGGCCGAATGAAAGAAGAATAAAATGGGGGAGAGCTTTTTCTTGCTTGGTTTTCCTTGGGAAATGAGAAAGAAATGCTTGGTGGAGGAGATTTTTGAACAAATATCTTAATAAAGTGATGACATCACTTGCTCATGTCATTGCTTGCATCATTCCTTTGCCACATGTCCTTCCCTTATGGCTTGATGATGTCATCCTCCTCTAATCTCTTTGATTAGTGCTTAATTATTTGGTTAATCCTTTGGTTACTTGTATAAGCTTGATCCTTGGTTGCTTATTTGTTTTACGGTTCGCTTAACTCTCGTTCTCGGTGATCGTTTGAGGGATTATATTCGGGATCTTATTACTTGGGCTTCCATAATCCTCTCTTCATATTTTATAGTCCTTTAATGATCCTTGCTTAAAATCCTTGAATTAAAATCCTTTTAATCATGTTACCTTATACTCAATACTTTCGGTATCTGGTGGATTTTCGGAAAAAATCAAAGTGTTCGTATTTGGATTCTGACGATCTTTACATACACTCATATACTTTACGGAGTACTAATAAGATCTCAGAATATCAATAAAAGAACTCCTACATAGTGTGGCATAAAAAATTTCCTTAATCAGCATAATTAGTAAATGTTACTATTCATCAGTGTCTCAAAAATTCCAAAATTTGGGGTTATTACACCTTTGCTTCTTCCCATTTGGTCATGTAGTCAATTGATATGAACACATAGCGTAGGTCTCCTCTACCGCGAGAAAAAAGGACCCATAATACCTATACCCCAGACAACTAATTGGATCGTAGAAAGGACTGGTACAGGAAGGCTCGGGATTTTCCTTAGGCATATTGTTGAACTTTTGATATTGGTTGCATTTTTTGACATATATAATTGCAACCGCGTGGATTGTTGGTCAATAGTACCCTTGCCTGATGACTTTGTATGCCAAAGCCTTTGCTTCCAAATGATCTTCACAAATTCCTTCATGCACCTCCCAAAGACAGTAGTCGACTTCATCCAGATCGACACATTTTAGAGTTGGCGCTGAAAAAATTTGCCTGTACAGCTGATCATCTTCACTGAAAAAATGAGCAGCTTTATGTTTCAAGTATCTGGCTTTGTTCTTGACTTCCGAGAGTGTTCCATGTTTCAAATAGGCTATAAATGGTGTCATCCAGTTCTATGGGCTGTTGATGCATAAGATTTTAGGCCTTTTTGTTCTTGGGGCCCGGAGTTCTTCAAAGTAGACCGAGGTGCTTAAATTTGAAGCATTTCGTATCATTTTGGCGAGCTCATCCACCTTAGAATTGTACTCCCTGTTTGTTTGTAGGATTGTTGAATCCGGGAAGGTTTCCAAGATACTCCTTACCATGTCTTGGTATTATGCTAGTTTTTGATCATTGACGATATACTCCCCGTTTATCTGCTTAACCACAATCTGGAAATCACTGTGTATTATTAGGCTTCTTACCTCGAGAGATTTTGCTAGTTTGAGTCCGAAGAGCAGTGCTTCGTACTCAGCCTAATTGTTTATTGCTTTAATGGTAAAAATTATTGCTTGTTGAATTGTGAATCCTCCCAGACTAGTGAGAATGAGTCCAGCCCCGGATCGCTCGGTGATTTCCAATCCATTAACATATAATGTCCATGAATCCTTGCTGAGAGATTCACCTTCGATGTTGGTTATATTTGTAGTGATCGTTGGAGATTCATGAAATGTACATTCCATGACAAATTCAGCCAATGCTTGAGCCTTTATTGATGTCCGGAGTACGAACTTGATATTTAATTAACTCAGCTCGATCACCCAATTTACGAGCCTCCCGGATGCATCAGGTTTGTGGATGATTTTTCAGAAGGGTTGATCTACGACCACTTTGATTTCTCGGTTTGGAAGTATTGCCTTAGCTTCATGCTTGAGTGTACGAGGGCCAAGATGAAATTTTCCAAGTTTGGATATCGGGTTTCTGCCTCTTTAAGAACTTGGCTGACATAATACACCGAGCTTTGGACGCCCTCATCTTGCTGGATGAACATAGAGGGGACTACTTTTGAACCAGATGCTATGTAAAGAGATAAAGGTTCTCCTAGTTTTGCCTTTGACAGAATTGGAGGTTCATTAGATGTCTTATCACTTCTTCGAATGCTGAGTTGCACTCCGAGGACCAATCTTTTAGCTTTTTATTTCGCGCTCCTTTGAGTAATTCAAAAAAGGAAGACACATCTCCGCAAGTTTTCGCATAAACCTGCAAAGCGCTGCCAGGCATCCGGCTAGCTTCTGAATATCCTTTTGAGCCCGAGGAACTTTTATTTCCATGATCACCTTTGTTTTCTCCGGGTTGGCTTCTATTCCACTTTCGCTAATGAGGAACCCAGCAACTTTCCAGAAGGGACTCCGAATGCGCATTTTTTCGGGTTGAGCTTCATATTGTATTTCCTTAAGTTATCAAAACACTATTTTAGGTCTTTGATGTGGTCCGGGATTGTTGTTGACTTGGATATCATGATGTTGACATACGATTCCATATTTCTCCCCAGTTGGTTCTTGAAGATTGTGTTCATCATTTTCTGATAGGTGGCTCTGGCGTTGATGAGTCTGAATGGCATCATAATAAAAGCATAGACGGCCCGGTGGGTTATAAAGGCTATTTTTGCAATGTCTTTCGGGTCCATCTTTATAATGACTCGTATATTTTGTATTATTTAAAAGTGTAATTGTTAAATAATTAAATAAACAAAATATGTGTATTGGTCCTGTCAGCTGTGTGTTGTTTTGTTATCAATTATATGTGATTTTTGGTTTACGAGGATTATTCGTATAATTAAATATTAGCTATATTATTTTTGTTTCACTTTTAAAAGTGGTTTTATTTCAGATTTATTTTCATAAAATATTTGGATTGTCTCTAAAACTATTTTGAATAATATTCGTGATATGAATAATTGCGAGCGGTAATTTTAGTAATTAATCGGTGGAATTTTTGCGTTGAAAACCCGAAATTTAATCGAGTACCCGCAAAATTTTGCCGCCGTCGACGATGAACTTCGGTGAGTAGACGGTGGACGGTGATGATTTTTATCTGAGTCATAAATTTATAAAAACAAATAAAGTGATTCGTATAATTAGTTTTTGAATGTAAATATTTATTGTAAATTCGTATTGAATCGTGGATTGCGAAATTGTGATTGTTGGGATTTGGACATCGATTATGTTTCGACGAGTAGGCTTATAAATAGAGGAGTCGTTGTCCAAATTTTCTGAAAATTATTTTATTTACGAAACGTGTACTATATTATATTAAATGTTTAGTTATTGTTAATATCGTTACATGGATATATATATATATGTACATTATACGAGTCGGGTTATCGAATTGGGTTATTTAGGTTAGAGGATATCAAGCATGTCGGTATAACTAATTAGGTTATTCTGTTACTGTAGATCCCAGTCAAAGTTCGCGAGGACCAAAGTCAGTCAACCGCAACTACCCTAGGAATCCCGAAAAATCGTCGCAAGGAAAGTACCCCTGATCATACTTTTATGGTTCAGTATATATGAATAGACTGTTGTTTTATTATCGAACAGGAACAAAAACGTTTTAAGTTACGTATCCCCTGTAGTTATAATCATCTGTTTAAAATCTGTTTTGGGGAAAAGTAACTTCGAAGAGGTACCTATCTCAAATGAAAATGATTTGTGAATCAATTTTACGTGTGTTGTTAAATGAACGATTTTAAACTGAGATAGGTACAAGTGATTTGAAAATTGGATAAAATGATCAGATATTGGATACATAGGGGCCAGAGTGGCCTATTGAGGTTGCGTAAGAGGTTAACTCGGTTGTGCGCACTACATAATCGATTAGTCCAGCAGGTCAAAGACCTAGCTAATCTCTGAGTTCCGGAACAGGTTTATGGGATGGCAGTTGATAGCCTGATCAACTATCTTCACATATCCACTACGTATCTGATTTGGCTTTGTGATTCCCGTAACGGAATAAGTGATTTATACAGTTGAATTATAAATGTGAATAGCATGCTAAATTTGGACTCTGGTATTTACATAGCACACAACTATGTTATTTTATTAAGAGCGTGCTAGTCAGTGATATCCAGTTTTAAATGTTGTTATCTTGACAGGGAGTTAAAATGATTTACAGGTTACTGTTTTATAGTTATGTTCCTATAATTGTTTACATTACTGTTTTACTCTGATATTTATATGTTGGTACTGATGAGTGACTATATGCTCACCCTTGCAACCTGTTATATATCTCGCAGATGCCTAGACGATCTATCAGACCTGGTCATAATAGAGTTTCAGCCCCTTCCGGTCCCGGCTCCTCTGAGGTAGTTTGTATCAGACCATATGCGACCTGAAGAGTTGCTGAATAAGTTAGTGTGTCAGATTTTTAAAAAAATGATTTATAATAGCGAGTAGCTTAAATCATACTTGAACCTGGATCAGATCTTGGTTTTGGGGGTCGTCTTAATATAATAATAATAATCTTGTAGTTTGTATTTATGGTTTGTTGTATTTAGTGAAGTCAACTCCTGACCCCGGGGTTGAGGCCGTCACAATCTTAACCTGATTATATCCGGAAAAAGCGTCCATGAAGCTGAGCATCACATGTCCCGAGGTTGCATCAGTTAGTTGATCAATGTTAGGGAGAGGGTTGAATATTTGACCAGCACCATATTAGCCAGCCAATCTGGATACTTGATTTCACAAATGATGTTCGCCTTGAGGAATTTTTCCACTTCATCATCGATTTCTTGTTGTCGCTCCGGGAGAAATTCCTTCATTTTCGCTTAATTGGACTTTGTTTAGGATCAACGTCCAAGCTATGCATTGCAACTGATTCATCGATCACGGGCATATCTTCCGGTGCCCAGGAAAATACATCGGCATATTCTCTTAACAACTCGACGAGCTCTTTCTGGAGGTTGATTCCAGGCCTTTTCCAATTCTCAACTTCCGGGTGGGGTACACGGGATTAAGTTCTACTTCCACAATGTGTTCAGCCGGCTCGACCTTGGTTTTTTCTTTGGTTTCAACAAACTTTTGGATCCGGGCATATGTGTTGGTTACGATTTATCCCGAATCTTCTATAACATTCACATCCAATTTGGGTCTTTTGCCGAGGTGCTCTCGGTGTTTCTTTTAGTTTTGGACCTTGGGTAGGGACATTGCTTTTCACCTGTTCTCGGGCTTTATTTCAGCCATGACTAAAGCCTTCCCGTATCACCTGCCTTCCATGTCTCTATCTACTTTGAGCTCTTATATGCCTCCCGGTGTGGGGAACTTGAGCTTCAAATATATTGTTGACGGGATAGACCGGAGCTTGGTGATAGTGGGCCTCCCGAGGATCATATAGTAAGATGATGCTGCACTTATTACGTAGAACTTCATAACATGAGAAACCAGCTGGGGACAGTTGCAAAAGTCACAGGGAGATAGATTATGCCCCAGATATGTATCATTGAATTTTCGAATCCATAAGAGGGTCTTCTAGGCAGGGGTCTATTCGTAGGTGGTCGAGTTTCATTCTATTAAGTGTGTGTTCGAAAACTATGTTTGTAGAAGAACCATTATCGATTAAGATCCTTTTTACCTCATTATATGCAACATCGAGAGTCACCACCAACGCTTGGTTGTGATCCGGGTCCAGACCCTCATAATCTGAATAGGAGAAGTAAATCGGCTCATCCTCGAATAGTTGGATCATCATAACATCATTATCCACGTCTAGGCTCTGGGGTGGTGAAGTTGTGCCACCAAAGACAACATTGACCATATGCTTGCCATTTCCAGGGGCTTTGTCTTTGTCATTCAACTTTCTCTGCAAATACTGGTTCATGTTTCCTTTCTTGATTTGATCTTCGATGAACATTTTGAAGGAGAAATAGTTTTCAGTTGTGTGACCGTGATCTTCATGGTACCCGCAATGCTTGTCCCTTGCCCTATTCTCTGGCGGTGCAAGTAAGGGTTTTGGGGGATAATAAAAGTGTTTTCCTTTAACTTCCCTTAAGATATCAACCTGGGGCCTGTTGAGAGGCGTCCATTCGAGATCCGGCTTTGGCTCTCTCTTGGACCTCAGTTTTCTATCATTCCTTTGAGGTCCTGAATATCCATCCCGGGGTGGGGTTCTCTGGGAGCGTTGGATGTAGTTAGACTATTTGTCAACCTTGAGCCTTTTATCTATCCTGTATGATGAGCGTCTTTCCCATGACTCATCATTATCATGTATCCTTCTATTCATCTTTATTGATGTAAGGAAGTCATTCTCTTTTATGAACTTAAAGGCTAGTGCGTAAGCGGATGCGAGGCTCTGGGGTTCTCTGTGGATCAGATCTTTGAAATAACCTTCACAAGTCACAAGGTGTAAATTTCTTCGAAATATGTTCATAGCCTTTTTTTCCTCCAGGTTGGAGAGTTGGTTAACAGCTTCTTGGAATCTCTTGATAAACTCGGAGAGTGATTCCTTACTTATTTGTTGTATTGTTTACAAATGGCACATTTGTAATTAAAGTCATCTGGTTGGCCTGGAATCTCTTCAAGAAAAATTTCTGGAAGTCTTTCCATGAATCTACACTCCGGGACGGAATCCGGATGAACCACTTTTGTGCTCCTCCTTTTAGTGTTGATGCGAAGAAACGACACCTTGTGAGGTCACTGTAGTCATAGATGTTCGAAATTTGTTCGAAGTAATTGAGGTGCTCCTCGGGGTCAGCCAGCCCATTGAAAGAATAAAAGTTGAAGTGTTTAAGCCCAGATTCCCGGGAAGTGGACTCCGGTTTTTTGGTGAAGGGGGTGGCAGCTGCACCTACTTCCATGTTGCCTTCGACTTTTCTTTTAAGGTCACGCAGAGCCAGAGCCATTTGTTCTTACTTTGACTCTTTTTCGGGTTCGGAGTCCGAAGAAACATGAATTATGTGGGCTTTTTTCTTCAATTTTGCCTCTTCTTCCTGAATTCTCTTTTCAATAATTGTCTTGGCTTTAGCCTCTTCCTCTTTCCGAATCCAGTCCCGGAGAGAGGCCCTTCTAACTTCATCACGGGCATCATCAATTGGCATTTTCATGTTTTTGGCGATTCGATCCAAAATAAAGTCGCGGATTTCTCCGGAGTGTTCTTCTTCCTGGTCTCTGGATCGGGTTTCGGGCTCTGGATGGTTTTTCTCTTTCCACAGGTTCATTGCAGCTTGGATCTGTTCCCGAGTCATGTTCCCCCAGGGATTTTTAGAAGTTTCTGCATACTTATGAGCTTCCTTTGCAATAATTAACCTCTGATCTCCTGGTTGGAGAGGTTGCGATGAGGTACGGTTTATGGGGAACCCTTCCACAATATCATCTATGTCACCGTCCCTGGGCGGGGCGGTTGGAGGCGGAACTGGTCCGAAAATGGCAGCTTTGCTCTTTCTTGTAGTCATCTCTCTCAACAATGCATAAAAATCACATCTAAACAAGGTGTGTGCTTATACAACAATACGTAAGACTAGATTTAAGTATGTGGTAATCACAGACATAACCCAGTATGTGCTCACGTATTATGACAAATATGGCTAAACAAGATCTACTAATGACACCTTAAAAGCAAAAGCGTTGAACAAAGTAGATTTGAAAAATTAAA
This sequence comes from Apium graveolens, assembly GCF_009905375.1. NCBI lineage: Eukaryota > Viridiplantae > Streptophyta > Magnoliopsida > Apiales > Apiaceae > Apium > Apium graveolens. Next base: position 16,964 of record NW_027418262.1, on the reverse strand, counting down.
ACTGTAATCTTACGGGGGTGAGAGATTCAGGTCTCCTGGGGAGAGTAGAGAGATTTAAAACAACGACACCACTGAGCGGAGGTTCGATCCCTCCTTCTAGCGCCAATGATAACTCCAATCTTTACCTGATCTCCTCTTCCCTTCTATTCGGACTCAGCCTCCATTTTATGCAGGAAAGGGTGCACAAGTGGTTGAGTTGTAAGTGGGGCACCTGCAAAACAGAACCGTCCCCGCCGCACCTCCGGTGTGAGAATTAGTTAGGGTTTTGGAGAAAAAGGGTAAAATAGAAATTATACAGTAGGAGTGGTGTGTGTATATGTGTGTAGGTGAATAGGAATCAGTAACCCCCAAAATACCTTTTGGTTAACCTTTTATATGCTTCCTATTAGGGTTTGGAGGTTTGTAACTTAAATCTGGACCGTTGGCGTGTGCTGGATTAGAGAACACATTGACGTCTGTGATGGACCAACATATCTCCGGATTCGGACCGTTGAAAAGTTTCAGATCTGGGTAACCTGAACGGTGGGGATGTTGTCACGTGTCCACGCCCTTCCTCTATTATTATTTGGGCCGTGGGCTCATTTTATTAGGGCTCTGAGCTAATATAGATTGGGCTAATAAAATAAGATACTTGTAAAGGCTCTGGTGAGACGATAAAGATATTACATTGTAACCTGAGCATATTTGGACAAGTTACAAATTATGGAAATGACTGGACAAGGCACAAACTTAAATAAGATGACTAAACAAATCAAACCGCCACCAAAAAATCCAATTATACTAGTATCATTCACAGTAAATTGAACTCGATTCCAAGGTAAAGAAACAACTAACAAGGATAGCATTGTTTGAGTTTCTTGAATAATTTCTTCAGATAGCAAATGGAAATGAGGAATTTAGTTGGTGTCAAGAGACATCCAAAAATAGTAGGAAAATTAGTAAAGGTGATAATTTTTCGATTTCGACTTTTTTACATACGGATTTTATCGATTTTTTTTCATTTCGGTTCGGTTTCAATTTTTTGTTTTGTAAATAATTGAATGCTCACTATGAGAAAAAATGCATTTTATTGGATTTGCATGTTGTGGCCTTGTGGGTGTATTCGTTCGTATCAGTTCTTCCTACTCAATCCTCGTTCAATGTTTGAATTTGATTGCTAATGCTTTGTGAACTTGAAATCTTAAGAGATATAGTCATGTAAATAATATTGAAAAAAAGCTGAGCTCAATAAGTTTAAAATTCGACATTTTAAAAAATTTGAACAATAAAAGAAGATTCAGCTGAGACCAAGTTTATAAAACTCTTTCCTCTTTGTGGTGGTACCTTTAACATTCTGAGGTCCTGCGGATACTTGGAATCGTGGACGTAACAATTACACTTCATCGCCACAAAGATTCCAGTGGGTTCCACCAAAATCTAAAACACAACAGCAGCCATTAACCTTAAAATTAACTTATGTAGGAAAAACATTCACCGGGAACAGAACTGAATCTCCAAGAAAAATGGAAAAACTCTGCAGCAACTTTGATCTTAACCCGCCACAAATTTCTTCGATTTCCACCAAATTTCCGACAAGACCAACTTCATCACTTGCTTACATTTCTCATATATGGTGCTCAAATGGTAGTAGACACCACAAATTTGTGGTACAAAAAATAGTTTCTACACCCAAGAATGGTTCTAGTTCACAATTTGATAAAACTGGGGATTCTGTTGGGTTGAATCAAGGACTGGTAAAGAGTATTGGTAGAGGACTTGTTGGTTTTGCTGCTGCTCTAGCTGTTTGTGTTGATTCTCCAGCTTTAGCTGAGTCTTTAACTGTTGCATTCCCTGTTTCTCCTGCTCATGAGGTACTCTCTCTCTCTCTCTCTCTCTCTCTCGCCCTCCCTCTCCCTCTCCCTCTCTCTCTCTCTCTCTGTGTGTTGCAAATAAATAATTATTTGTTGGGTAGGTAAATACAGTGCAGAGAACTCTTGTGGAAGCTTGGAGTTTGATTAGAGAGACCTTTGTTGACCCTACTTTTAATCACCAAGGTAAGCCCGAATACTTTCATCATAATTCTTGTTATTTGTTTTTGTGAGATGTTTAAGAGAGGTTGTATAAATTTAGCATTCAAATTGTGGTTGAGATGATACGAGATTTTTTAATTTGTAGATTGGGATATGAAGCTACAACAAACAATGGTTGAAATGTTTCCGCTCCGATCAGCTGATGCCGCTTATAATAAGATCAGCGGAATGCTTGCTACGCTTGGTGACCCCTTTACACGAATTATCAGTCCAAAGGTCTCCTTTTTTTACTCATCACATCCTTCCGAATGTTTTATTTGTACTGCTTCTTTTGGGGCCATTTTACACAAGACATCCGTGTACATTATTATGTATGTCAATTACTGGCGATGGAATCACATTTATATACATATTGCTTTGTCATCCATTCTCAACTATCTAACCACAGTTATTGTGGAACCTACATCGTTTTTTTGTTCTTAGTTTGGGCTCAAGTGAATTTAACCTGCAGGAGTACCAAAGTTTCAGAATTGGCAGCGATGGAAACTTACGTGGAGTTGGTCTATTCATAAATGTCGATCCAAAGTCAGGACATCTGGTTTGTCAATTCAAACTTTAATTTACATGGTAGATTTCTTTGTATTAACTGTTTCAACCAAGATTTGTGGATTGATGAAATTATCAAGCCATAGTACAGGGAACATGTTTAACGGCTATACTAGATACAGTAGCAGCATAGTCTTTTTTCATCTATAAGTAGCTCGACTTTTGAATGATTGTATCTGCGGACTATTCTCCTCTGGCTTTATGTGGATAGTGTAAACTTAATAAAACATAACATTAAGGAGAACTTTAAAAATATAAGCTGATGCGATTCACCAATGGCAAAAAAAAATGATTAGTGTTTCAACTCAAAGAAACTATATTGTGAAAATTTGTATGGCGCCATGTAGTAACTTTGAGACGCGTTCATCATAATGATGATGTGTTTTGTACACAATGCGCAATTGTCCGCTATCATATGAAACTTTGACATCATGGTATTTTACTCTGAATATCTTTTGGGGGGGGACCTTGCAACACAAATATATGTTAGATGCATGTGAACAATTTATTAAAATTTAAGTCGGCAATAGTACTACTAGTATTGAATGACAATTATAAAATTTGCGTTTATAGTAAGTATCTCATGTATTATTCAGGTCGTTATGTCTTGCCTAGAGGGTAGCCCAGCAGATCGTGCTGGCATACATGAAGGAGACGAGTTAATGGAAATCAATGGTATGTCAATGTTAAACTCCTGCATTTTAATCTGTATTTCTAAGGTGGATACTGCAAGTAGCATGTATTGTTTGATATTTTTCCAGTAACAATAGATGCTATAATGACATATTTAAAACTTATGTTGCATCTTTCTCAGGCCTTGAGGGAATATCTTTAATTTGTGGAATTAGTTACTGCACTGTCATAATTTCTTTGTTTCAACAATCTGTATAAGCCTCTAGCTGCCTTCTTGAATAGGTCATCCTTTCTAAAAAAATTAGACAATTATAAGGCTATGTTTGTTTGCAAAGATTACAAGATCTCCAGATTCCAAAATATCTATATATAGCTTATACTCTTTTATTTATACTTCAAGCCTTATCATAATCCTGCAGTCTTTTTTTTAATTACTTTCTAGTTCATTTTGGTTAAGTTTTTTATACCACAATCTCCCTGGATTTATTAATATGGTTGAAATAATATAAATAGTATTCTCCATGAGATGACATAAGAGAGATATAGTAGAAAGTTGGAGTGATTAAGCAAATCATCTGGGAATTATTGACTGTGAGAACAACATAATCTAAAAGAACGAGTATTGAAGATGGTTTTATATTTTCTGTATATATATCATACTGATTACAGTTATGAAGTTTCGATACGTTAGTGATCAGGCTACTTAAAATATCAGTACATTCATGTTGCTAAGAGCTTTTAGATGTATTTCTAATTTTATAACTTATTAAGAATATATATATATATATATATAACTTTTGAAATGCTCGTGGATTATTTTTACCCTTTATACTTACCATAAAGCAAATTAATTGGAACTTATAAACAACTTACTGCACAGTAATCACCTAACAAAAAGAATAGGATAATAGATTCAACACATCTGAAAATCTTTTGGAGAAAGGCAGAAGAGAAAGAATAAAATATGTTAAGGCTTTTAAAGATCCAAAGTCGACAAAAAGGGCGACTGGAATCAGGCAACACGCTGCATGTGCTTCTTGTCTCTTATTATCATTTAGGTAGTTAATGGTACAGAAACTTTTTTTTGGTTACACCTTAGTTCTGCATGCCAATAAGTCAACAACACTTCCGAGGTACTATATTATACAGACTAACCATCTTGTATGTTTTTTTTCTGGGGCTTCAGGAGAGAGACTTGATGGTATCAGCAGTGAAGGAGCAGCACAGAAGCTCAGAGGGAAAGTTGGGACATCTGTTACAGTAAAAGTTCACAGGGTAAAGTTGCATCCTATAAAAAGAAATGCACATAATATTTAGTACGGTTTAAGACTGTTAAAAAAAGTTGAACACGGATTTCTAAATGGTTTTCCGAAAATTGGCTTCTTGTTTGTATTGTGCAAACACCACTATTTGAAAATCAATGAACCAGAGGGTACAATTATATCAGTATGTTTGGTTATTATTAGTTAACTACTACTGGTCTAGCAAATGGAGCTTAGTGAGCTCTTATAAATCAATTCAATTACTTCCATATGTATCTTGGAATAACCTTTAGATGTTATACAAGATCTGCATGACTTACAATAGCAAAACGTCATCTAAGGCGAATGATGATATGGTTATTATGTAGATGAGAATTTACTCTAATTAGTATAGCTTTGATTCTGGTTTTCCCTACAGGGCAATAAATCAGGAGGTGGTGATGACTTGAGAGAGGTATTGCTTATTAGTTTGTTGAAGACTTTGAATAGTTTAGAGTTTTATACTATATTTTTTTATGTAATACTGAAGCATGCTTTATTTGTGAAGGTTAATCTACCTCGCGAGTTTATAAAGCTTTCCCCTATTTCTAGTGCCGTCATTCCTCATAAAACTTCTGATGGCCGTCTGTCAAAGACTGGTTATGTGAAACTGTTAGCATTCTCTCAGGTACAATAGTTGGCAGTTACAAAAAATCTTTATTACAAACATGAAATAAATACAAGTTCTATATGGAACTTTGCCATCTTCTCTGAGATTGTTACTACTTTTAATGACAGACTGCTGCTTCTGATATGGAAAACGCAGTTGCCGAGTTGGAGAATCAGGGAGTACAATCATACATACTCGATCTACGTAACAACCCGGCAAGTTTCTCACTGTTTTCAACTTTTTTTACTGGACTTTCTCTCGATTGTTTGTAGTTCTTTTCTTATACAAGTTTGTTTGCAGGGAGGTCTGGTAAAGGCAGGCCTTGATGTTGCACAAATATGGCTGGATGGTGACGAGACTCTTGTGAACACTATTGATAGGGATGGGAATATGTTTCCAATTAACATGGTCCATGGACATGCTAAAACACAAGATCCGCTTGTTGTACTTGTAAGTTTGGTTCATACCATACTTTCTTTTCATTTGGAAGCATATTACAGTTTCTACTTGTTGAGAAGCCTTAAAAACAAGTTATCCAGATTGACATCAATACATATGGTGCTGAGCTAATAACTAACAAAAGTTCTTGATAGAATGGTTGATGATCTAAAACTCTATGTTCTTATTTACATTAGGAAATATAAAATTATGGTTTCCTGCATTTCTTGTATTCCTCATTTTCTTCTTTGTGATTGTGAAATAGGTGAATGAGGGTAGTGCTAGCGCAAGTGAGATCTTAGCAGGTGCACTGCATGATAATGGCAGAGCTAAACTCGTAGGACATAGAACTTTCGGAAAAGGAAAAATTCAGGTAATGATATTCCCTGTCAGGAATGGTACATATTGCATTAACTTTGTGAAAAAATGGTAGCATGTGTTTATATAGTTATATTACAAAGGTCATCAAGCTTTGCAGAAAAGTTCCCCTGTATAATATGTTTTTAAAAACTGTGTCTTTGATCTTAAACATGCATATTGTTAGCATTGGTTGTTGAAGTGAGACTTTATGATAAATGTTGTATGAAATACCAAAGGCACAAATTGGAGTAACAACGGAAAAAGATTAGATACCATCGACTACTAAACAGAATTTTTCTCATTTAAAAGCCATCTGGAATGCCTCATCTAAACTTTTGTCAAATGCCAGCATGAGCACAAGTAAATTTGAATCTGTTTGTTTCATGGATACTTGGATAGTAATCTTATCAGACAGCAGAAGAAAATATATAACTATATCCTGTTGTTTTTTTTATTATTTTCTCTTTTGACTTATAATCCTTTTAATGCCCATATATTTACTTGAATGCAGAGTGTTACAGAACTAGATGATGGGTCAGCTTTATTCATAACAGTTGCAAAGTATTTGTCACCAGCACTTCATGACATTGATCAAGTAGGAATAGCACCTGATGTTCAGTGCAGCGCAGAGATGCTAAACTCTCCTAGAGAGTCTTATATGAAAAATAAGAATAGTGCTTCGTCTTTGGAAGCAGATTCTTGTATCATGGTGGCAGAGCATGTACTAGAAGTTCAAGAATCCAAAGGCTCTCCCTCTTAGACAAATATTGAGCGCAAAATTGACTTGTATATATATGTATATAAAAAGTTAAAAACCTTCAATTCAATGTTCTTGTACAAAATATATATAATATAAATGAATTTCTCGAAACTTTGTGATAAAGAACAATAATTACAAATCTCATATGAAAATAGCAACGGAACGCGAAGTACTCACTGCCTCACGAGAGCACAGAGAGAGATGAGCAGAGAACTTGCAACGAATATAGTTGAAACTGGGAGTGCAAACGAGGCGCCAACGTCTGGTGAAGGTGCAGGAGGCAGCTGAGCTGAAACAGCAGCAGCACCAGAGATAAAGGCTAACATGAAGAAGCTGATAAGTTGAGGCATATTAGATTAGATGAATCTGTAAAATGTGAGAGATTATGGGCTATGTTTTTTTGGCGAGTATTGGATATATTTATAGTAGGAATGTGCTTGAACAATATTGTCAAAAGGACAAAACAACGTGTGGGAAACTCACTAATGGTACTGCTAGTTGTAGCTGGCTGGACGGCAAAGATGATTAGTTTAGCGGCGAACAAATTATAATTATAAATTTACTCTCTTTTGGGTAGTAGTATCTGTCATTGCCAAAATACCCAACTGTCCGACAACTCATAACATGATCTGTATGCATAATCTATCAATGATTAATCATTTACTCCTGTGAGAGTTAATATTGTAAACAAAGCTCGAATACATGTGTTATTTCGGTGTCACGGAACAATTTCAATGATGAGTGTTAAGAGATTATGTCACGCAACCTGACATGACTTTCCATTTTCATAGCATTTTATTGGAGTGTTGGATGTTGGTGGGGTGCTAATTAAATTGACTGGAATATCATATCAACTTGGATGTTAAAAATTGGCATCCTATAAAATAAGATGTCAACTTTTTTTATTATCCCGTTTATGGTCCCAATAATTAATAAATAATTATATCTCTAATATATTTATTTATATTTTACATTTATTTTGTTAAATTTGTAAAGTTGATATATAGGAGTGTCAATCATTCAAATATTTTATGAAAAAAGAGTGTCACAATTAATGTTAAGGGAAAAATATTAAAAATAATATTTTTGATTACTGTCAAACTTAACACCCATTCAAGAATCTCAATGGAGATGCTACTAAGTGTCCTCCACCTTCACCTCAAAATGTATAGTTGTACCGGTGACCTCAAATGAATATTTTTAAAATAAAACTACAAACGGAGTTACTGTTAAAATATTAATATAAAAAGTTTTCAGTTAATAAATAAGTCTGTCAAATTAAACGAATTCATCAATTAAAAAAAAAGTCTTTTGAAGGTATCAAAAGAGAGTAAAACTACGTTTTGTCTATATTCTATTGAGCTAGCCTGACTAACTATTTGTAAATTGGATAAAAAATCGTGGTCCAACAATCTGGAATTATTAGAAATTCCCTTCATTATTTATTTTCCTGATCTGATCACAATTTGTATAGTGTAATCTGTAGTGATACTAGGATGAGTGAGTCGCTGTTACCTATCAGTTTATGTGGCCAGAGGCCATTAATAATCTCCAATACTTCCATTCCTCTCGATTTATTTAAGTCCTTAAACTTTGTTGAATCCGATTTTGTTGATAAAGTGATAATGATCAATTCAAAGCTTTAATGTATACAAAGCAAAACTTGAAAGGGAAAAAACAGTTAATGGAATTTATTGTTTGTTAACACAAATGAATGGAATACATATACACAGCAAAAAAGAATGGATAAGAAAAGCAAATACATACATACATACATACAAATCCAGGAAAAACCTGGGAGAGGCCTCAGGTGTGGAAAAACCTGGGAGAGGCCTCAGGTGTAAAAACAGTAGTAAAGAAATTAAAGACGAAACAATGGAAGTAAAGAGAAAAGCAGGGAGGTTCTGATAAAGGCAGCAGAGACGGGCAAAGAAAATGCAGATCCAACATCAGGAGAAGGTGCAGGTGCCTCCATCTGGGCTGATACACCGGCCATCACACTGCCTGATAGCACTACAGCTGCAACCAGGACCTTGTTCATCATGTTGCTTTGGGCGCCCATTTTTAACTTCAATCGGATAAGTAAATACTGCCAAAATTCCAAAAATCGAGAATCAGATTTAATCAAGAGATACTCTGTTAGTTTGGATGTTGTAAAGGAAGGAATGATTTGTGATGTGAGAAAGAGGAGAAAAGGGCGGATATATATAGAGAGAGAATGGACATGCAATGCAAGGGGTAATAATAAAAGAATGGTTCAAGAGCACATGATGAGTATTAGGAGAGCTTGGTACTCCTTCCGTCCCAAAATGTGTTTACTGTTTTGACTTTTCGGACCGGTAAGCGATTGATTACTTATTTATATTTAATTTATAAAATCAAATATAATCATTATGATTTTGTTGTATTCGTATTTATAAGTACTTTAATATAAAAAAGTTTTTATATTTAATACTAATATAAAATTAAAGATATTAATAATCAAAATTGTACATCGCCAAATGTGTTCAATACAAATAAAAAACGTTTTTAGGGACGGAGAAAGTACTTTGTAATAACTCTAGTAATTATAAATACCGACATTCACAATAATTACATGAATACTACAAGGTAGCGTTTGGAAACATTGATTTCATTTCAAATCCGAAATTTCAATTCTAAAATTTGAAATCCAGGATTTTAATTCCAAATCTTTTGTTTGGACATTCAAGAAATTGAAATTCAAAAAATTAAATTTCAAAATTTTGTTTTAAAATTTTTCTTAAAACTTGAAATATTTCTTTTATTATTTTCTCGGAAAATTGAAATATTTATTTTATTTTATTTATTTCAAGATAAATTTCCGAAATAAAATCTCCAAAAGAAAATTTCGAAAAAACTTCTTGATATAAAGGTTTCCGTTAAACATTTCTTAGAATTTTTTTCGTTCTAGAAAATTTTCCGGATAAACATTTTCATCCGGAAAAATTTATCGGAAAAAATTTCCGAAGTTTTCGGGAAAAAAATTACTAAAAAAACATTCCGAGAAAAAAACCCGTGAATTGATTTACGGGAAAAATATTTTCGAGATATGTTTCTCAGGAAAAAGTTCTCGAGAAAATTTCGCGAAACAAGTTGCTCGGGAAAAAATTTCCGAGAAATATTCTCGGGAAAATTTTCCGAGAAAAACTTCTCGAAAAAAAATTCCGGGAATAGAATTCTCGAGAAAAAGTTCATGAGAAAAAATTACAGGGAAACAATTCCCGAAAAAACAATACGGAGAAATATTCTCGGGAAAATTTTTCGAGAAAAGTCTCTCGAAAAAAATTCTCGGGAGAGATTCCCGAGAAACTGTACTCCGGAAAAAATTCCCGAGAAAAAGTTCTCGGGAAAATTTTTCAAGAAAAATTTCTCGAAAAAAATTCCCGGGAAAAGTATTCCCGAGAAAATGTTCTTCGAAAAAAATTCCCGAGAAAATTTTCGGGAAAAAATTTCCGAGAAAAAGTTCTCCGGAAAAAGTTCCCGAGAAAAAGTTCTCGGTAAAGAATTCCCGAGAAATAATTCTCGGGAAAAAACTTCCTGAGAAAAAGTTCTCGGTAAAAAATTCCCGAGAAATAATTCTCGGGAAAAAAATTCCCGAGAAAAAGTTCTCGGGAAAAAAATCCCGAGAAATAATTCTCGGGAAAAAAATTCCCGGATAAAAGTTTATAAAAAAATTCTCGAGAAATAATTTTCGGAGAAAAGTTTCTCGAGAAAAGTTTTCTGAAAAAAAAATTCGGAAATTTATCTGAAAAACAAATATTAAAAGAAATTTCAGTAAAAAAATTTCATTTGAAATGACATGTATTTTGTAAGTATTTCAAATTCAAAATTTTAAACTTGTTGTGTAATTTGATTGTATATGAACAAAATCCAATTCCAAATTTTTGATATTTGTCGAACAGTAGATTTGATCAAATCCACTATTTGAAATGAAATCCATGTATAGAAACGGGACACAATTTTGTTTGACCAAAGTCATGAGCCATGCGATAAAAGAATTAATGAATGTAAAAGTGGACAGGCTGGGAGGGAGGTGAGAGAGAACGATCATGAATGTGAAAACGGCTAGCTGTCTGCCAGCTGGGACTGGATGGTAGTGCGTCGCGTTGTGTAGTTGTGTCTTTTGCTTTGCTTACAACGCACATGCAATCCCCGGCGCCGTTAGAAATAATAATTCAAACTACCTACCACGTTTACACTATTTAGCATCATTAGAGTTTGGGGGCGAGAGAATCAAAATATATTGATTATGAGGTAATGTAGTACTACTGTTATTGTCCCCCATGTGAAACCGCGCTTCTTTCTCTATCAAAACAGGCCTTGATATTTTCATAACCACGTTAAGGTTACAAGGCCATCTCTAACAGTACGATCTAGAAATCTAAATTTGCATCACCAATTTATTAAATAATGATCCAAATTTCTGAACAACTATGATTTAAATATTTGATTTAAACTACTTTTTACATATAATAATATATAAAAATCATATTAACCAATTTTATCTTAAATTGATCATTTAATCATTATTAACAATTTATATAACATTTCATGAATTAATTAAATCAAAAAAAAAATTAATACACATAAAAATATTAAAATTGTGCACTTAATTCACGAAAAACACATTTATTGCAATAAGTAACATACAAAATATCATTGATACACGCTAATTTTTCGAATTAATATATTCTTCCCATAAATGCTCAATTAATGCATCTCTAAGTGCAATATGTGCCTCTTTATTTTTTTATTTTTAAATTTTAATGAAATTATGTTTTCTCATTATTTTAAGTTTTCTTTTAAAAATAAATTTTGTTAGCTATTAATTATATTCTGTTATTAATTATATAATTAAATAATCAAAAATTAATTTAAAATCTCATAAACTATAAATAATAAAACCATTATTTTATATTAAACATCCAAATTTGGATCTGTTCACTGATCCAAATTTGGATCACTATTAAAATACAATTTGGGGTAATCTGCCCCAAATTTAGATATTTGAATAAGTGTTGAATTTGCCCTTTAACTTCATTTTCAACTCCACTCACTTTCACCTGTTTTTACACTCATGAATACGGCGAATGTATGTCGTACAAAGGACTTTTTGGTATAAAATTTAGGATTAGTAATAATTCGATTACAAAAATGCACAAACAAACGTAGATATTTATTTGGTGAAAATCAGAAAAATAATCTCATGAAACCGAAGATGGGTTTAGTGACTAAACAAAATCACAAACCAGAACAGGTCTACGTTAGAACCAGTGGGGATCATAGACATATAGCCAGCTGTTGTTTAACACACTAGTAACTAGTAAGTAGTCTCTCTCTATCGTTAAATTTTCAATATTGGGGTTTAGTGCAGATATTAAGAAAAAATAATAATTTAATGAAAAAATGGATAAAATAATACAATGAAATAAAATAATGATGTATGCGGTGGATGTAATTGGTTTATATATTTTGAATTTTTTTTATTTTTAGAACGTAAAAAATTGAGAAGAACATGAATAAACAGATTCACTAATTTTTTTAATGGCTGAGATAAAACTTTGCTCAAAACTCAAAATGCTAGTAGTACGAAGTCTTTTAACGAAAGATAACAAGTGAAACTAACTTTTTTATTCTATTTTATGGCACCTAATGCTATGTCTTGGAGTCTCTACGCCCAAAATAAGAAGTGCAAACATTTTATGCACTTTCGTTGAGTAGGAAGGGGAGAAATCAACAAAATTAGGAGTTAAACTAAAATTCAGAAGGAAGATATCCGGTCGTACATTAAAATCCCTCTAAATTGAATTGATATAGTCGGGACTAAAATAATGTTATGGTTCTAAAAAAATTCTGTATCACATTGGATAGAATTTAAATATGATTACATATTTGCAGTTTATCACATTCAACTGAGAACTTTAATCAAAGGTTATCCATCCCTTCACATAAGGTTAATTTAGAGGGGTTCTCTGTAATAGAAGTTTCAGAGATATGCATCAATTTATGGTGTTCAACTAATCAGTAAATTTGCACAGAAGAGAAGAGAGCAGAGATACGCGGCATAAATATAAATAAAATTTTTATTTCAGTGTAACAAAAGAATACAAATGAATAATAGTAGTAAACCCAATAGTAGCAAAGTAAACCTCAGATACACACACACGCACGCAGGAGTGCACCCACCGTCTATAAACTACAAAATAAATAAAAATTTAAAGTAATATCAACAAACACAAACAGCCAATAAAACCAACATCATCATCTCTTCTCAGTGACGGAACAGAGCAACGAGAGAGAAGAGAAGTGAAGTTCCGACGAAAGCTGAAGAAACGGGGAGAGAAAATCCAGAGCCAACATCAGGTGAAGGAGCTGGAGCCATTTCTTGAGCTGAAGCAACTGCCACAATTACAGCCAGGACTACAAACAACATGTTCATCATTTGCTGAGCCATTTGTTTCTTTTATGAAGAGATAGGAGTGAGGGAGTTTATTTAATTATTTATTGCTTGAACAAGGGGGGAGAGTGTTGAGATGAATGAATTGATGAGGAGTGTGGGGTTTGTATTTATAGAGGGGTTTTCTTTTTAACTTAACGGTTAAGAGTTGTAGTAGGTTAAATTAATGAATGGGAAAGAGTTAGAGTGACAGCTGGTTATGGTGGAGTAGTATTTTAAAAAATAGAAATTGTATAGCAACAGCTAGAATGTGTGAAAAGCAACAGCCTACAACGTGGGCGGTGACTTCGACCTTTCAACTACAATCAAACCCCATACAACGGTCGGTCAAGCCTTACATGTATTTACAATTCGGGTGGACCCCCTCCCCTAATCATACGTTTTTTTTCTTCTCTTCACGTATTAAAAACTTCGTTTTTCATATCTTGATATTTAGAAATTTTGTTCGATCTGGTTAATAAGTGTTCATTTCATCTCCTTCCGTATATCAGAGCGTGTAAATTAAGCATTTTTAATGGATGTAAAGTTACGAATTTATCTTTTTTATTTTTAAAAATTACTCAATTAATGTAATTTAAACTAAAATTAAGAAGAATTTGTATATACACTAAAATTCGAATCACTAGCCTTTTATTGTGGAAGTACATGTCACGACCCATTATAATGCATTTCTTATTGAGTCCTATTTAAAAATCTTATTAAAGAAACCATATATCTCTTTCATTCGTAATCTTTTTCTATTATTTTAACTTTTAAATAAATAAAATGTTACTTTATATTATTTATGTAACTCCATTTTTTTAGTTTCCGCTTCAATTTACTAAAAGAGGACTAAAGACAAATTTAGCCATTTTTATGACGGTAAAATTATAATTTTGCTCTTTTATATTGAAAAATTATAAAAATGTCATTTCTGACACAATTTTTGTTAGAAATAAATATATTGTTGTATTTACTAAGAATCGAATCTCAAACCTCCTACTCAAATATTTCATATCACTATCATTTGTGTTACATACTTCTTTAATTTACTTTAGAATTTTTATTAAATAAGTCACATCCTCTCTTTTAATCAAATTCTTTTTTTATTACTTTAATTTTGAGTAAATAAAATATTGGTTCATATTATTTACGGAAAAAGACCAAAATATCTCCTTTTAGATGTATTTTTACCCAAAATAGTCATTCTACCCACCAGATATTTCATTGATACTAAAGTATGAGGATGATACGTCACTTTCAGTGTAGTATACTCCTTTGTCACTAAAGTATCATATGGCGTGGAGTATTAGTCCTGATACTCATTTTCCGGTGGAGTATCATTTGAGCATTATATGTTTTTTTTGAAAATTTAAAAATTCATTCAATATTTTATAATTTAAATATGTACCATATTTTAAAATTTTAAAATTTTATGGTTTAAAAGTTTCCCATCCGGGGTTTAAAATTTTTAAAAAATGAATAAAATTAAAATTTTAAAATTTTAAAATTTTAAATGATACTCCACTCACAAAGGAGTATCTCACATGTTACTCCATTGACAAAAAGTATATGGACCGATACTCCACTGACAAAGGAGTATCTGATACTCCGCTGGGAAAGGAGTATCATGTCAGTGGAGTATCAAGCTGATACTCCACTGAAAATGGAGTATATGATGAGTATTTTGGGTGATTATTATTTAAAAATGGTTAATTAGGTTGTTCACTACTTGCCTCTTTTTTATTTAGTTTTTTTAGTTTTAATATAAAATTTTAAAAATGTCACCGCCTTATATTTGTATCACTCACCTCATATTCGTTTCCAATTCGTTTCACTCACTTTACATTTATAAAATATCTTTGTCAACCCCGATTATAAATATATATTTATATAAATTATCTATAAAAAATATGTGTATATATATATATCGGGATGAGATATATATTTTTAATATAGTTTATTAAATAATTAAATATTTTTTTATAAAAAACAATATTGAAAAAAAATATAATAATTTAAAAATAATCTATAATTTTATTGATCAATTTTTTTACATTATAATATAATACGTATTTTTAATTGTCATTCATTTACATTACAAATCAATTTTAATACGACTTGATATAAAAAATATGAGATATTATCAATATTTTTATAAATTACGAATTATAAGCCTGTTTTTTATTTTAAAATATTTTAAAATACATAATTATTATTTTTAATTGTTCCCCGCATCCCCATGGGAATCCCCGTTCTGGCGGGGATCGATGATGAAAATAATGCCCATTTAGGATTCAAGGTGTGCTCGGGGTTCAAAGGCGGGGATAGTATTCCCTCACCCTGAAGTGACCCGATGCATATCCCTACAAACAAATTTCAAATATTTTTGTTATAATGATATAGTTTTGATTTTTTTTTATTAATTAGGATCATATAGCTTACAATAAATATCTAATCTCAAAATTCTCGGGAAAATTTAAATTGAACTCTACGATAAAATATAAGCCCTCGCCATTTGAGTTAACTAATACTGCCCTAATAGTATGCATGAAAAGAAAAAGAAGTAAGACAATCCAGTGAAAAGTTAAAATAATCATTTATTGTATTCAAAATTTATTTATGTATAAATGCAAATTTGTTCAAGATAATATTTCAATATTATGCAGGCTCGTGCCTCATACGGGCTTTTACGCTAGTTTATTTTTAACAATCAGTTGATGATGTAACTGATAATTAATATTGGTTGATATTTGGTCACATATGACACTTACATGAAGGTCAATTGTGATGCTATTAATTTTATAGTTATGAACAATGTTGGGTTTCGGGGTATAAAAACACAGCGGAAACAATAAATAAAACCGTAAAAACAGTATAAAACTGAAATCCACCGCAGGATACATGCGAAAAATAATATTTAATTCGTGGATGAGATATTTACCATAAAGAGATTTATATGGTTGTCAAAAGGGGATCCTAGTTTTAACCGAACACCACGTATCCCGCCTTAACGATCTACGCCGTATATGTATCCACACGAAAGCCGGTACGGAGGGGGCGTGTACTAGCACCAAGAACGGACCTGTTTTCCCCTCTCTCTCTCTCTCTCACACACACACCTAGAGAAGCCAAAAAGCAGTTCTAACCCTAATCCAAGTTAGAGTTTATTAAAATCTGAAATTCTATTTATTTAATAATTAAGTCGAACTCAATTATCAGATAACAACTGAATTTCGGATTTAATAATATACAAATTCGAAATCCATTTATTCCATTAATTAAGTCCAACTTAATTAATAATAAATAATTCAAATTTTCTATTTAATTCAAATCCAAATTTGAATTAAATATTCCTCCTAGCTTTTTTGTGCGACCCTATAGATTATTATTACGTTGACAATAATTTAAATATCTCATATTTAAATTATAAAAAATGAACGACATCTAGTGATACATCATTGCGACCCAAGTAATAATAATTAAATCGATGATCGATTAAACCTTCGTGAATAATACGTACAAGAGGCATGTTATTGTTAGGAATATATGTGCATTAGTTTGATGATATGTTTAACAAAACACTTAAGTAGAAATTTAGTGTCTGTAGCCTCAACGGATAAGACCACTTTGGCTATCCGTTGATGGTGTAACTTTACTTAGAAATAAGTCTAGTATTGTAGCATATTTCAGTCTCTGTATTTAAAATTGTAATTCTTAGAAGTTGAGAGAAACTATGAGTCATGTTGACTACTAGATGATATGCAGATAGGAAGGCCAATTGTAAATA
>NW_027418261.1:0-44025 GCF_009905375.1 Apium graveolens | reverse complement strand
ATACGTTGGTTTGACCTGATGATATGTACATATGATTCATCTTGGCCTATCCAATTTTTCTTTAGGAGGGAATCTGAACTTCAAAGTAAAGGTATTACACTGTAGGGTTAAAATGTTCCGTATTTAATTTTGAGCGTGGTTAATAAAGGATGTGTGAAGGCTCACCTGGCAGTTTTTCGAAATGAAAAAGTTACATGGATTTCTGCTATATTTTTATACAGTTTGTGTGATGGCATAAAAAATAGAATTGGTTGGACAACCCCAACAACGCAAGAGAATTTCAAAGAAAAGACTTGAAATATTCGACAACAAGCAGAGAAAGAAAGAAAACACTAGCAAGACAACTCACAGCTAAACAACATTGTACTAGTAGTACATGCCGGCTCACTCGAAATGACACAGAAATTCAAGGAGCTTGTAGAAGCATAGTATCTGTTGATAATAGGACATCAAGGGTACAGTTGGGCAGGCGAAAATCCGCTAACATTGAGTTTTTATTTAAGGCCTGCAGCTTAATTAGCCTCATTTAGCTTTGCTGGCCAATTAGCGACTACTTATTAAGTGAACATAGGAGATTTGGACTAATGTCCAAATTTTTCGTACTTTATGAAAATATCGTAGTTAACCTCTCCGAAATCCAGACATGATAACATTGTAATTATAGCTTGTGTTAGTGATTCCAAAACTAAACAGCTACTGATACTAATGTAGTAGTATCATGCTGTAGATTCTGATGAGCTCTGCTCTCTATTTTTAACTGTAATGGTTGTTAGTTGTCTTAAATAGATAAATCACACACACACAGATGTACTATATATATTAGGGAGATGGTCCGGGGCAAGCGATTGTTAGTAGCATACCATACCCCGTCACAATATTAGTATGATGCACGTAAAATGATGGAGCCCATGTATTCACATCAAAAACCCTACTGTACACGTATTGCAATATAATATTATTGTATAATATGCTTCAAAAATCGGTTGTCCTAGAACGGACCCTACATATTAGAAGACCAATATGGTGAGGTTGAGTAGTTTGTACATGAAAGAGATTGGCCAACTTGGCTGTAGAAGCAAAGGTAGCCATACTTTGTTCCAAACATAATCAAGGAAATTACAGAGTTACTATGTTATTAGAGGACAGTAGCATCAAAATGTGATGAACAAAAGCAGAGAAGCATTATCTAATGTGAATAATTAAATCAAAGTATGGGATATATATAACTAAACCTTGATAATTTCATACATAACTACAATATAGTTGTTGGGAGTATTAGGACAGAACTTAGCTGCAGGCTTGGAGTTGGAGCTTCCCATGTTATCAAAGTCTATACAACTTATAAGTGTAGGTCCATATACTTTAACTCCACCAATCATTCATAACAACAAGCACCAAATGACTACATTAGCCTACTGTCTCCTGCCTTATTCTAAGTGACCCACTGTCACCAACATACTTTGAAGTAGCTTAACATGCCATGCTTCCATTGGCCACTCAAGTGCTGCAGAAAAAAACCAACTTGTGGAATATTATTCTGTAACTATTACATTATTTACTAAAAATTCAAACTGAATTCTAATGATACGAGTGTTTTAGTGCTGGTATGATCGCATGCTGTGAATGAATTGGGATCCGTCCAAAAGAATAGCGGCCAAAAAATGGAATAGAACCTTTCACTTCACTGGTGGGGTGGCTTCCTTAATAGCTAGACAAAGAAAAGAATAGTTAGTTTGAGTAGAAGTAGAGAGAGTAGTTAGGAATTAGATCCCAACAGCCATAGGGATGCTCAGTGTTACGACAAACCTCAGCCGTTGGATTAAGTTGGCGTAGGATCCTCATTTCCCTCCACGTGCAGCTCTTAGCTTTGCCTTCTTTTATCTTTGCTTCCAATTCCATGCATGGATTTCTCCTCCAAATATATAACACTAGTTTTTGTTGCTTATGTAAAGAGAGAGAAAGTAAAGAAATCCAACAGAGAGAGAGTGAGTAATATTCTGCTCTCTGTTGTTTTTTCTTATTCAAAATATGATTTTTAGTTCAACCAATTAGCTAGTAGCAATGAGACAGAGACATAGAGGGACAACTACTACATATCCAGTAGCTACCCTACTCTGTCTTTGCTTTTCTTAAACATCAGATCTTCTTGTTCTACTCACAAAATACATTAAACATTTTGTGGGTTCCTCCCTGGATTAGTTCAATGTCTAAAAGTAGTTCAGATTTTGGTTTTGATTTAGTTTCTTGATCTAGGTGCTTTTGTATTTTTATCTGCACTTGTGTTGGTTTGAGGTATTAGATCATTTAGATTACTTTCTTTGGTTCTTGATCTGAATATTCATTTGTTTGATCATTTCGATGGCAAAGATCATGAAGCAAACTACATGTGTAAATTGTGCAGCAAATGCTTCCCTTGTGGAAGATCCTTGGGAGGTCACATGAGGTCTCATGTGATTCATCCAACTGATCAAGAAAAGCTCCAAAAATTGAAAAGGTTGCCTGCAGGTGATAATGGTGGTATCAACACTTTAGTAGAGTCTGATGCAGCTGCTTATGGTCTCAGAGAGAAACCGAAAAAAACATATCGATTTAAAGATTCAAGTGAAGATACTTTGCTTCATGTCGATAAAATTTGCAAGGAATGTGGAAAAGATTTTCCATCTTGGAAGGCTTTATTTGGGCACATGAAGTGCCATTCTGATAAAATTACACGTACTCGCGTGGATGAACAAGATTCCGGGACTAGTGCTGATCAATCTGAAAATGGGAAGGTGAATCCAAGAAAAAGAGATCAGTAAGAAGAACCAAAAGGTACTTTAAGATGGAAATTTCTGGTACTACTGCAACTTCATCTTCTTTATCTTGTAATGCAAATACTACAGCATCTGTTTCTGAAATTGAGCAAGAACAAGAAGAAGTTGCTTTGTGTTTGATTATGCTTTCTAAGGATGTGAGTAATTGGAGTGGTCTAAAATCTATCGGTGAGTCCTCTGTTAATAATTCTGAGTTCGTAGATGCTCAGTCGTTCACTAAAACAGAAGGTAAGCAGGTTGGCGGTGATGAGATTGTCAAGTTAAAGAAGAAATTAAATGGGAATTTAAGAGATGGTCCTAAAATGAACAGATCAGAATCAAAGTTGGTGGACTAATAATGCTCAATGATAAGCTGAAGTCTAAAGTAGTTGAGGAATTAGAATTCCAGGTGTCTGAAGTTGAGATAGAGAGGACTTTGATCAATGCAAGTAAATCTGATGAAGAAAGTGATTTGGGTACCAAGAAACTTATTCCAAGCAAGAGGAAAGAACCTGACTTCGTAGGACCTGAATATAAAGTGAACAACATGGAAATGATCAAGATAGGATGTGATCAGAGAAGAAATATGAGTGTCCCTCTTGTAACAAGGCCTTCAACACTTTCCAAGCACTTGGAGGTCACAGAGCAAGTAACAAGAAAATGAAAGGCTGCTTTGGCCTGATAAACAGTTGCGAGAACAGGGTGATTGCAGCTGACCTTCGTATTTCTCCAATACCACCTGCTGATAACAGGAGTCTCATTGCTCATGAAATGACTACAGACACAAGCAATGGAACTAAAAAGATAATTAAGGGGGGTTCACATGAATGCCAAATTTGCTTTAGAGTTTTCTCTTCAGGACAAGCGTTGGGTGGTCACAAGAGATCACATTTGATTGCTGAAGCCAAAAACAGCCAGGTATTACAAGTAGCAGCATTGTGATACAGAAACCAGTTCCGGAGATTCGTGACTTTCTTGATCTTAACTTGCCTGCTCCAGAAGAGGATGATATAAGTACTTCTGAAATTGGTTTTAGGCAATGGTGGATGGGAAATAACAACCATGAGGCGTTGCTTGGTCTGCTATAAACTGATATTTAATCTTTTCATTCAAATACTGTACAGATTCATCCATTCTTTACACAATTGCATGGCTCGCTGCAGTTATCACATTTCAGTAACTGCTACATTGTTGGTCATCTATCTTATGTTACTTCATTGTACTTTTAACTTCATATTGTTTTTTGTAATGCTTTAGGTTACATGTCAACAGTAGTTACTATCTACCCCATTTGAGCATAAGCTGAAACCTCAACTGTTTGATGAAGAACTTTTGTATTGCTACAGAATGCAAAGGTCATTCTTGGTATTGTAATACTCTTCTTACTGAATTTCATGTTTGTTCTTGGAGATAAATCATGCATATATCAATTGTCAAGATTTATATATGCACAATTTAAGGGACACGATCCACCTATTATGTGCAGTATTTTCACCGTTATAAACTTTTTTGGCTTGGCACTGAAGATAATGATATAAACTAGGTGCATGGATAGGTAATTGATGAATGAGATAATCATATAAGATATGCATATGATCATTATTTTTGGAGCATTATGTTAAGTTGGTTCTAACCGCTGTTCCAATAGCCAAAGAAATTAGAAGAAGTACAAGAAGAAGACAGAGAGAGTAGTTGAGGTATTTTCTCATCTTTCCTCCCCAAAAACAAACATGACAATTTTAAAGGAGTCGGGATCCTCAGCCCCCTACTTGTGTCCCTGCCCTTTCCCTTTTTCTTATTGGTCAATTATTTAATTATTTAGCTTCTTGTGTCATCTGACATGCCTCCTTTTTTTATGGGTCAATTATTTATTGTTTACAAATTTCTTTTTTCCCCTTTAATCTATTAGTTTCTTTCAAGTTTATACGGTGTATATCCGAATTATTAAAATATTCATTATCTATTAGTTAATCAATTAAAAATATTTTATAGATATAAACATGGTATTATATAATAAATATGACTTTTATACATTCTACATTAACTTGATATGCGTACAATTTTATTGATGTATACTCTGTTTAATTAATTTATTATAAAATAAGGAGGGAGTACAGATAACATAAAAAATACTAATTGACTAACAAAGTAGAGGGGACATATTAGGGGACACAGGGTGGACAGAGGATCCAGACTCATTTTAAAGGGAGAAAACTAAAAACTACTCCTAATTACTAGGGATAAGTGAGGAAAGTTACCGGAAACGTGGGCATCCCCATTATTTCCTTTATTTCATAAGCAACAACTAAATCAACTAATTACAAAGACTAATTCAAAACGGCTTATGTCTCCTCACTGCCTTGCATAGGCTGCACGTAACAATACACCCCTTGAAGTCACCTTGTCCTCAGGGTGAAATTGAGGATAAGTACGTGCAAAATGCCATTTATTTTCCTATGTCGCATTCTCTCGGGACTGACCAACCCATTTAACTAATATATCGACTTGCTTTGTGCACGACCCTCTCTTCCAAGATAAGTTCTTGTTGAGGAACTACATGTAATTGGACAGGTTCGTTGACGGGAAGCGGAAATGGTTCTGGAACAGGGCCTTAACTCTTCCTTAGTCAACTCACATGAAACACATCATGAATTAAGGATCCAGGAGGTAACTCAAGTCGATATGCAACCCTTCCCAGCTTAGCAAGGATTTTGTAGGGACCAAAAAATCTTGGACTTAATTTAGCCGATGATCTAGTAGTCACACTTGATTGTCTGTACGATTATAATTTAACATAAACATGATCTCCTACCTCAAATTCCAACTCACGTCGGTGGCGATTAGCAAACTGCTTCATACGGTTCCGAGCTTCAAAGAGATTGGCGTGCAAAGTTTTAAGCACCAGATCACGGTCCTGAAGATAGTCTTCAACAGCTTTGACCTTAGTCGTGCCCGGAACATATGGCAAGAGCTTAGGGGGAAGCCGTCCATAACAACCTAAAAAGGAATTAGCTTGGTGGAAGTATGAACCGAGGTATTATAACTATTTTTGCCCAAGGTAACCAGTCCACCCATTTGTTAGGCTTGTCACCCTCAAAACAACACAGGTATTGCTCTAAAATCCGATTAACAACCTCCGTTTGCCCATCTGATTGCGGATGGTAGCTAGAGCTCATGCATAATAGTGACCTCTGCATTTTAAATAGAGCCTGCCAGAAGGAGCTTATGAACACTTTATCACGAACACTTACAATGGTTAAAGGAATGCCATGCAGACAAACAATGTTGGTGATAAATTCCCGAGCAACGCTTGAAGCAGTAAACGGATGCCGCATAGGCACAAAATGAGCATACTTTGAGAGCCGATCGACAATCACCATCACCACTATGAACCCGGTGTAAAGGCAACCCTTCCACAAATTCATGTTAATATCCTCCCAAATTCTTTCCGGTACTGGAAGAGGCTGCAACAACCCCACAGGCCGCATGCTATCCGTCTTAGCTCGTTGACACATATGACATTCCCAAATACTGCTTCACAAAATCTTTCATGCCCAACCACCAAAATTTCTGTTTCACTTTAGTTAACGTCTTATGGAACCCAAAATGGCCGCCTTCGGGAGAAGAGTGACACATAGCCAACACGGTAGATAAAAGAGGACTTGGAACTCAACAAGATAGCATCATCTCTAAACCAAACCCCATCATATTTCACAAGGTTCCCTTTAACTGTAAGAGGACATGATGAAGGCAAATTGAAATAAAAAGGGCCAGTGTGTACCTACACTTGAATATCCGCCCATATGGTGGAACATGGATGGGAAACACCTAGAAAATGAAACTCGGGTTTATGAGAGACTGCATCTGCGCCCCGATTAAGACTCCAACTGTTATATTCAATTTTATAGTCGAATCCCAATAGCTTGGGTAACCATCTGGATTGCGCAGGAGTAGCTAGTCGTTGCTCCATTAAGTACTTGAGACTAACATGGTCTGTTTTCACCACAAAAGGCCGACCCAATAAATAATGACGCAATTTTCAAACCGCCTTCACAATCGCTAACATCTCACTCTCATATGTGGACCAAGAAAACATGGTGCCTTTTAAAGCACTAAAATAAGCCAGAGGTTTGCCATATTGAGTAAGAATGGCCCTAATACCCACCCCACTTGCATCACACTCCACTATAAAGGGTGAGACCAGTCAGGTAGAGCAAAAGTAGGAGCAGTTGTCAAGGCCAGCTTTAACGCCCGGAATGCCGCCTCGACCTTCTTATCCCAAAGAAATGAGCCTTTGCCTATTAGTTTATGTAAGGGAGCTGCAATACCTCCGAACCCTAGATGAACTTCCGATAATATCCAGCCACCCCAGGAAGCCTCAGACTCCTTTTTCATTAGTCGGAGTGGGCCAGGAAAGGACGACCTGGACTTTATCTATTTCAACTGCTATACCACCCCAGGAAATAACATGCCCCAAATAGTTAACTTGAACCACCCAAAACAATACTTTGAAAGATTGGAAAAAAGATGATTAGCACTTAACAATCCCAAAACAGTACGTAGGTGACCAGGTGTTCATTCAAAGATTTTGAATAAATAAGATATCGTCAAAGAAGACCAGAAAAACTTACGAAGATATGTCGAGAAATGTCATTCATTAAGCATTGGAAAGTAGACGGTGCATTGGTGAGGCCGAAAGGCACAACAACGAACTCATAATGTCCATTATGTGTTCGAAATGCTGTCTTGGGAATGTCAGTCTTCCGAACCCGAATTTGGTGGTAACCAGAATGGAGGTCAAGATTAGAGAAAATAGTGGTCCCATAATTCATCTAGGAGCTCTTCTATCACCGGAATCAGATACTTATCTTTAACAGTGATGTCGTTCAAAGCCCTGTAGTCCACACAAAAACGCCACGTGCCGTAAAATGTTTTAACTAACAAGACCAGCGACAAAATGGGCTGTGGCTGGGGCGAATCATCCCATTCTGCAGCAACTCTGTAACTTGCTTTTCGATCTCTACCTTTTGCAAATACAGTTGGCGATACGGTCTTTTGTAAATAGGGTATGTCATGGTCATGAAAACGTTTAGGGGGTAATCCATTTGGCTCTGGAAGACCTGCTCAAATTCGGTTAAGACCTGTTGAACTTCTAGGCAAGGGCTTGGCATAGAAGAAGGCTCTGCTTCGACCTGGTGAAACTGGAGAAGGAAGGAAAACCCCTATATTCCCATCAACTCGTTGGTCATTAAGGAAGTCAAATCAGACCTCTTCAACCCCTGCAATTGTGCGTTGAACCAGCATGATGAAATCCGATAGTGAAGTTCTAGAAATTGATCTAAATAGGCCCCAAAGACTTCGACCATTGGACACCTAAGATAATTAGACTAGCTGTAATTGGTAGAACAAAGAAATCAGTGGTTATCATATACCCCTGAATAAGAATTGTAAGACCTCTTACTCGACCCACGCAAGCTAACTTTTCACGGTTCGCAACTACCAATTCCAGCTTGACCCCAGTGTCCACCGTTAACCCGAATCGTTCCACCATGACTGCTCAATGAAATTGTGGGTGCTACCACCATCAATTAATACCACCACATTTTTGTTACGAATATTACCAGGGAGTCTTAATGTCTGGGGTAGAATAGTGCCTGAAATGGCATGGAAAGAGATCTCAACGGCTTCAACATCAGGAGGGGTTATCCACAACCTCTTCCTCTTGGTTGTCTCCGTCTTCAGCATCGTCGACTTCACTGGTCATAAAGAGTTGTGGCTTGTGGCACTTTTGACCCGGAATGTAACGTTCATCACAATAATAACAAAACCTCTTTTCCCGATGTTCTCTGGCCTCTCCTCCTGATAGACGGCGTACTGAATTTTGGGCGGGTAGAGCAGGCATTGAGACGGTGGTGTCCCCAGGAGTCCTGATGTGACTGGGGGCTTAGTAAGAGACTGAAAATTGGAGACCCCAGTAGAAGGAATGACTTATTATTGCAAGCTCAATTTCTCCTCAACCAACCGAGATAACCCCATTGCATCCGCTACGGTGCGCGGTTTCTTGAGTTTCACCTCCAAGCGAATCTCCTATTTCACGCCACCTACAAAACAACCAAGTAAGAATGACTGCGGGAGGTTGTCGACACAGTGGGACAACTGTTCGAAAGCCTCAATGTAAGCTGCAACTGTGGTACTATGTTTGAGTCGGTGTAAGGATTTCGAGGGGTCTTCATAATCAGTCGGACCAAATTTGCTCAACAGTTCCGTGGTAAATTCCCCCCATGTCATCGGTCCACGTGATTTCATAAACTATATATGCCACGGTAATGCGATACCATCGAGATGAAATGAGGCCAGATTAACGCGATCTTCAGCTGCCATATTTTAAAATTTGAAATATTGTTCAGCCTGGCATATCCACCCTGTATACTCATCGCCACTAAACTTGGGAAAGTGGAGCTTCAGGTAGGGTTTTCTTTCATTCCCGATGATGTTACTTTGGCTTGACCCAGAAGATGAGGCAGAATTGCGCTCCTTAATGGCCTGGACATCGGACACTAACTTGTGGAACATGGTAGTTAGTTTCTCGAGAGCTTATTAGTGCTCTAACTATTCGAGAGATTGTTTGTGTGTCTCCATCGGATCAACACCGCTCTGATAACACTGTTAAGGTGGTTCTAACGGCTGTTCCAATTGCTAAAGAAATTAGAAGAAGTATAGGAAGAAGACAAAGAGTAGTTGAGGCAATTTTCTGACATTCCTTCCCAAAAACAAACATGACAATTGTAAAGGGAGAAAACTAAAAACTACTTCTAATAACTAGGGAGAAGTGGGGGAAGTTACTGGAAATGTGGGCATCCCCATTATCTCCTTTATTTTATAAGCAGCAACTAAATCAACTAACTACAAAGACTAATTCAAAATGGCTCACTGCCCTGCATAGGCTGCACGTAACATTAGTACAAGAAGCACACATAGATAACATGTAAAGCAATTAGAAAAAGAAATTTAAGACATGTTATCTTTTATAATTTATTTATTTATAAAAAAATCATTATTATGTAATATGATACAAAACAAAGAGGAAGATACATGAATTGGCGCGTGTCTTTGAAGAGACAAGGGACTTGAACTCCTTGCCAAGGTACACCTTCATTCCTATACATATAAATTATTAGCTAGTTTAATTGTTACCCCCCTTTT
Source organism: Apium graveolens (assembly GCF_009905375.1). Classification (NCBI taxonomy): domain Eukaryota; kingdom Viridiplantae; phylum Streptophyta; class Magnoliopsida; order Apiales; family Apiaceae; genus Apium; species Apium graveolens. The sequence continues at coordinate 34,030 of NW_027418261.1, read as the reverse complement.
TTTGTTTTATCAATATTGTAACCATTTCTAACCATGTTTTGTTTGATGTTTGATGATTAGTCATATTCGGTTGCATTTGTGACTAGTTTAAATACTTGTTTGTTTATGTACACTCTTAAATACTTTTATCAATACATCGTTGTTTTTTTCAGGTTCTCATCAAATTAAAAAAGTTCTCTCCTCAGTTTCACTATATACATGTACAAAATAGGGCTCTGGAGCTCTTATCGCTCTTATCCAACTATAAAAATTTTAATCGTCCGATCAAAAGAAGAAGGGCCGAGATTAAAACATATATGGTTACTTTTTATCATGTTGGCTTAAATATTAAGTTAGGGCCTTATGATTAAGTTAAATAATCCATTAGTAATAGTGATATGATATGATATAAGTTACCCCCCTTTATATTTGCAATTGGAGTGGGCATGAAATTTAAGAAGTGTGTATTAAGTAACGGGAAGAGAGTAAGAGAAATGTCAAAAGTAGTGTGACTCGTCAGTATTGATAGATTGGAAAAGTAGATGAAAGTAGTTGATGAGATTATTTTTTACATTGAAATGTAAAGATTTGTGTTGAACATCCAAAAAACTAAAATGGTAAAGATTGGGTGGGATATAATTTGACATAATTTATCCTAAACAACTATATATATATATATAAATGAGGATCACGTACCTAAGGATGATCTCAGGGTATACTACTGATTTATAACCTTTTTTCCATATAAATACAGTAGGGTAAATTTGTAATTTCATAATAAGTTACTAGTATTTACCAAAATGCCATTAATTTTGTATGAGAGAAGTTTATAATCTCAGGGGAGTTAACTGAGGATGACCTCGGGCCCATTTTTCTCTATGTTATATGAGAAAAATGGGCCTAAGGATGAACTTAGGTAACTCCCCTGAGGTTATAAACTTCTCTCATACAAATTTAATGACATTTTGTAAATACTAGTAACTCATCCTGAAATTATAAATTTACCGTCCTGTATTTATATGAAAAATATTATAACATCAGGTAGTATCCTGAGGTCATCCTTAGGTACGTGATCCTCATGTTATATATATATAGTTGTTTAGGATAAATTTATGTCAAATTATATCCCACCCAATTCTTTACCATTTTTAGTTTTGGATGTTCAACACAAATCTTTACATTTCAATGTAAAAAATAATCTCATCAACTACTTTCATCTACTTTTCCAAATCTATCAATACTGACGAGTCACACTACTTTTGACATTTCTCTTACTCTCTTCCCCGTTACTTAATACACACTTCTTAAATTTCATGCCCACTCCAATTGCAAATATAAAGGGGGGTAACTTATATCATATCATATCACTATTACTAATGGATTATTTAACTTAAATCATAAGGCCCTAACTTAAATATTTAAGCCAAACATGATAAAAAGTAACCTATATGTTTTAATCTCGGCCCTTCTTCTTTTGATCGGACGATTAAAAATTTTTATATGTTGGATAAGAGCGATAAGAGCTCCAGAGCCCTATTTTGTACATGTATATAGTGAAACTGAGGAGAGAAACTTTTTTAATTTGATGAGAACCTGAAAAAAACAACGATGTATTGATAAAAGTATTTAAGAGTGTACATAAACAAACAAGTATTTAAACTAGTCACAAATGCAACCGAATATGACTAATCATCAAACATCAAACAAAACATGGTTAGAAAATGGTTACAATATTGATAAAAACAAAAAAAGGGGGGTAACAATTAAACTAGCTAATAATTTATATGTATAGGAATGAAGGTGTACCTTGGCAAGGAGTTCAAGTCCCTTGTCTCTTCAAAGACACGCGCCAATTCATGTATCTTCCTCTTTGTTTTGTATCATATTACATAATAATGATTTTTTTATAAATAAATAAATTATAAAAGATAACATGTCTTAAATTTCTTTTTCTAATTGCTTTACATGTTATCTATGTGTGTGCTTCTTGTACTAATGTGTTACGTGCAGCCTATGCAGGGCAGTGAGCCATTTTGAATTAGTCTTTGTAGTTAGTTGATTTAGTTGCTGCTTATAAAATAAAGGAGATAATGGGGATGCCCACATTTCCAGTAACTTCCCCCACTTCTCCCTAGTTATTAGAAGTAGTTTTTAGTTTTCTCCCTTTACAATTGTCATGTTTGTTTTTGGGAAGGAAATGTCAGAAAATTGCCTCAACTACTCTCTTTGTCTTCTTCCTATACTTCTTCTAATTTCTTTAGCAATTGGAACAGCCGTTAGAACCACCTTAACAGTGTTATCAGAGCGGTGTTGATCCGATGGAGACACACAAACAATCTCTCGAATAGTTAGAGCACTAATGAAGCTCTCGAGAAACTAACTACCATGTTCCACAAGTTAGTGTCCGATGTCCAGGCCATTAAGGAGCGCAATTCTGCCTCATCTTCTGGGTCAAGCCAAAGTAACATCATCGGGAATGAAAGAAAACCCTACCTGAAGCTCCACTTTCCCAAGTTTAGTGGCGATGAGTATACAGGGTGGATATGCCAGGCTGAACAATATTTCAAATTTTAAAATATGGCAGCTGAAGATCGCGTTAATCTGGCCTCATTTCATCTCGATGGTATCGCATTACCGTGGCATATATAGTTTATGAAATCACGTGGACCGATGACATGGGGGGAATTTACCACGGAACTGTTGAGCAAATTTGGTCCGACTGATTATGAAGACCCCTCGAAATCCTTACACCGACTCAAACATAGTACCACAGTTGCAGCTTACATTGAGGCTTTCGAACAGTTGTCCCACTGTGTCGACAACCTCCCGCAGTCATTCTTACTTGGTTGTTTTGTAGGTGGCGTGAAATAGGAGATTCGCTTGGAGGTGAAACTCAAGAAACCGCGCACCGTAGCGGATGCAATGGGGTTATCTCGGTTGGTTGAGGAGAAATTGAGCTTGCAATAATAAGTCATTCCTTCTACTGGGGTCTCCAATTTTCAGTCTCTTACTAAGCCCCCAGTCACATCAGGACTCCTGGGGACACCACCGTCTCAATGCCTTGCTCTACCCGCCCAAAATTCAGTACGCCGTCTATCAGGAGGAGAGGCCAGAGAACATCGGGAAAAGAGGTTTTGTTATTATTGTGATGAACGTTACATTCCGGGTCAAAAGTGCCACAAGCCACAACTCTTTATGACCAGTGAAGTCGACGATGCTGAAGACGGAGACAACCAAGAGGAAGAGGTTGTGGATACCCCTCCTGATGTTGAAGCCGTTGAGATCTCTTTCCATGCCATTTCAGGCACTATTCTACCCCAGACATTAAGACTCCCTGGTAATATTCGTAACAAAAATGTGGTGGTATTAATTGATGGTGGTAGCACCCACAATTTCATTGAGCAGTCAATGGTGGAACGATTCGGGTTAACGGTGGACACTGGGGTCAAGCTGGAATTGGTAGTTGCGAACCGTGAAAAGTTAGCTTGCGTGGGTCGAGTAAGAGGTCTTACAATTCTTATTCAGGGGTATATGATAACCACTGATTTCTTTGTTCTACCAATTACAGCTAGTCTAATTATCTTAGGTGTCCAATGGTCGAAGTCTTTGGGGCCTATTTAGATCAATTTCTAGAACTTCACTATCGGATTTCATCATGCTGGTTCAACGCACAATTGCAGGGGTTGAAGAGGTCTGATTTGACTTCCTTAATGACCAACGAGTTGATGGGAATATAGGGGTTTTCCTTCCTTCTCCAGTTTCACCAGGTCGAAGCAGAGCCTTCTTCTATGCCAAGCCCTTGCCTAGAAGTTCAACAGGTCTTAACCGAATTTGAGCAGGTCTTCCAGAGCCAAATGGATTACCCCCTAAACGTTTTCATGACCATGACATACCCTATTTACAAAAGACCGTATCGCCAACTGTATTTGCAAAAGGTAGAGATCGAAAAGCAAGTTACAGAGTTGCTGCAGAATGGGATGATTCGCCCCAGCCACAGCCCATTTTTGTCGCTGGTCTTGTTAGTTAAAACATTTTACGGCACGTGGCGTTTTTGTGTGGACTACAGGGCTTTGAACGACATCACTGTTAAAGATAAGTATCTGATTCCGGTGATAGAAGAGCTCCTAGATGAATTATATGGGACCACTATTTTCTCTAATCTTGACCTCCATTCTGGTTACCACCAAATTCGGGTTCGGAAGACTGACATTCCCAAGACAGCATTTCGAACACATAATGGACATTATGAGTTCGTTGTTGTGCCTTTCGGCCTCACCAATGCACCGTCTACTTTCCAATGCTTAATGAATGACATTTCTCGACATATCTTCGTAAGTTTATTCTGGTCTTCTTTGACGATATCTTTATTTATTCAAAATCTTTGAATGAACACCTTGGTCACCTACGTACTGTTTTGGGATTGTTAAGTGCTAATCATCTTTTTTCCAATCTTTCAAAGTATTGTTTTGGGTGGTTCAAGTTAACTATTTGGGGCATGTTATTTCCTGGGGTGGTATAGCAGTTGAAATAGATAAAGTCCAGGTCGTCCTTTCCTGGCCCACTCCGACTAATGAAAAAGGAGTCTGAGGCTTCCTGGGGTTGGCTGGATATTATCGGAAGTTCATCTAGGGTTCGGAGGTATTGCAGCTCCCTTACATAAACTAATAGGCAAAGGCTCATTTCTTTGGGATAAGAAGGTCGAGGCGGCATTCCGGGCGTTAAAGCTGGCCTTGACAACTGCTCCTACTTTTGCTCTACCTGACTGGTCTCACCCTTTATAGTGGAGTGTGATGCAAGTGGGGTGGGTATTAGGGCCATTCTTACTCAATATGGCAAACCTCTGGCTTATTTTAGTGCTCCTTTAAAAGGCACCATGTTTTCTTGGTCCACATATGAGAGTGAGATGTTAGCGATTGTGAAGGCGGTTTGAAAATTGCGTCATTATTTTTGGGTCGGCCTTTTGTGGTGAAAACAGACCATGTTAGTCTCAAGTACTTAATGGAGCAACGACTAGCTACTCCTGCGCAATCCAGATGGTTACCCAAGCTATTGGGATTCGACTATAAAATTGAATATAACAGTTGGAGTCTTAATCGGGGCGCAGATGCAGTCTCTCATAAACCCGAGTTTCATTTTCTAGGTGTTTCCCATCCATGTTCCACCATATGGGCGGATATTCAAGTGTAGGTACACACTGGCCCTTTTTATTTCAATTTGCCTTCATCATGTCCTCTTACAGTTAAAGGGAACCTTGTGAAATATGATGGGGTTTGGTTTAGAGATGATGCTATCTTGTTGAGTTCCAAGTCTCCTCTTTTATCTACCGTGTTGGCTATGTGTCACTCTTCTCCCGAAGGCGGCCATTTTGGGTTCCATAAGACGTTAACTAAAGTGAAACAGAAATTTTGGTGGTTGGGCATGAAAGATTTTGTGAAGCAGTATATTTGGGAATGTCATATGTGTCAACGAGCTAAGACGGATAGCATGCGGCCTGTGGGGTTGTTGCAGCCTCTTCCAGTACCGGAAAGAATTTGGGAGGATATTAACATGAATTTGTGGAAGGGTTGCCTTTACACCGGGTTCATAGTGGTGATGGTGATTGTCGATCGGCTCTCAAAGTATGCTCATTTTGTGCCTATGCGGCATCCGTTTACTGCTTCAAGCGTTGCTCGGGAATTTATCACCAACATTGTTTGTCTGCATGGCATTCCTTTAACCATTGTAAGTGTTCGTGATAAAGTGTTCATAAGCTCCTTCTGGCAGGCTCTATTTAAAATGCAGAGGTCACTATTATGCATGAGCTCTAGCTACCATCCGCAATCAGATGGGCAAACGGAGGTTGTTAATCGGATTTTAGAGCAATACCTGTGTTGTTTTGAGGGTGACAAGCCTAACAAATGGGTGGACTGGTTACCTTGGGCAAAATATAGTTATAATACCTCGGTTCATACTTCCACCAAGCTAATTCCTTTTTAGGTTGTTTATGGACGGCTTCCCCCTAAGCTCTTGCCATATGTTCCGGGCACGACTAAGGTCAAAGCTGTTGAAGACTATCTTCAGGACCGTGATCTGGTGCTTAAAACTTTGCACGCCAATCTCTTTGAAGCTCGGAACCGTATGAAGCAGTTTGCTAATCGCCACCGACGTGAGTTGGAATTTGAGGTAGGAGATCATGTTTATGTTAAATTATAATCGTACAGACAATCAAGTGTGACTACTAGATCATCGGCTAAATTAAGTCCAAGATTTTTTGGTCCCTACAAAATCCTTGCTAAGCTGGGAAGGGTTGCATATCGACTTGAGTTACCTCCTGGATCCTTAATTCATGATGTGTTTCATGTGAGTTGACTAAGGAAGAGTTAAGGCCCTGTTCCAGAACCATTTCCGCTTCCCGTCAACGAACCTGTCCAATTACATGTAGTTCCTCAACAAGAACTTATCTTGGAAGAGAGGGTCGTGCACAAAGCAAGTCGATATATTAGTTAAATGGGTTGGTCAGTCCCGAGAGAATGCGACATAGGAAAATAAATGGCATTTTGCACGTACTTATCCTCAATTTCACCCTGAGGACAAGGTGACTTCAAGTGGGGTGTATTGTTACGTGCAGCCTATGCAAGGCAGTGAGGAGACATAAGCCGTTTTGAATTAGTCTTTGTAATTAGTTGATTTAGTTGTTGCTTATGAAATAAAGGAAATAATGGGGATGCCCACGTTTCCGGTAACTTTCCTCACTTATCCCTAGTAATTAGGAGTAGTTTTTAGTTTTCTCCCTTTAAAATGAGTCTGGATCCTCTGTCCACTCCCTGTGTCCCCTAATATGTCCCCTCTACTTTTGTTAGTCAATTAGTATTTTTTTATGTTATCTGTACTCCCTCCTTATATTTTATAATAAATTAATTAAACAGAGTATACATCAATAAAATTGTACGCATATCAAGTTAATGTAGAATGTATAAAAGTCATATTTATTATATAATACCATGTTTATATCTATAAAATATTTTTAATTGATTAACTAATAGATAAATGAATATTTTAATAATTCGGATATACACCGTATAAACTTGAAAGAAACTAATAGATTAAAGGGGAAAAAAGAAATTTGTAAACAATAAATAATTGACCCATAAAAAAAGGAGGCATGTCAGATGACACAAGAAGCTAAATAATTAAATAATTGACCAATAAGAAAAAGGGAAAAGGGCAGGGACACAAGTAGGGGGCTGAGGATCCCGACTCCTTTAAAATTGTCATGTTTGTTTTGGGGAGGAAAGATGAGAAAATTACCTCAACTACTCTCTCTGTCTTCTTCTTGTACTTCTTCTAATTTCTTTGGCTATTGGAACAGCGGTTAGAACCAACTTAACATAATGCTCCAAAAATAATGATCATATGCATATCTTATATGATTATCTCATTCATCAATTACCTATCCATCGCACCTAGTTTATATCATTATCTTCAGTGCCAAGCCAAAAAAGTTTATAACGGTGAAAATACTGCACATAATAGGTGGATCGTGTCCCTTAAATTGTGCATATATAAATCTTGACAATTGATATATGCATGATTTATCTCCAAGAACAAACATGAAATTCAGTAAGAAGAGTATTACAATACCAAGAATGACCTTTGCATTCTGTAGCAATACAAAAGTTCTTCATCAAACAGTTGAGGTTTCAGCTTATGCTCAAATGGGGTAGATAGTAACTACTGTTGACATGTAACCTAAAGCATTACAAAAAACAATATGAAGTTAAAAGTACAATGAAGTAACATAAGATAGATGACCAACAATGTAGCAGTTACTGAAATGTGATAACTGCAGCGAGCCATGCAATTGTGTAAAGAATGGATGAATCTGTACAGTATTTGAATGAAAAGATTAAATATCAGTTTATAGCAGACCAAGCAACGCCTCATGGTTGTTATTTCCCATCCACCATTGCCTAAAACCAATTTCAGAAGTACTTATATCATCCTCTTCTGGAGCAGGCAAGTTAAGATCAAGAAAGTCACGAATCTCCGGAACTGGTTTCTGTATCACAATGCTGCTACTTGTAATACCCTGGCTGTTTTTGGCTTCAGCAATCAAATGTGATCTCTTGTGACCACCCAACGCTTGTCCTGAAGAGAAAACTCTAAAGCAAATTTGGCATTCATGTGAACCCCCCTTAATTATCTTTTTAGTTCCATTGCTTGTGTCTGTAGTCATTTCATGAGCAATGAGACTCCTGTTATCAGCAGGTGGTATTGGAGAAATACGAAGGTCAGCTGCAATCACCCTGTTCTCGCAACTGTTTATCAGGCCAAAGCAGCCTTTCATTTTCTTGTTACTTGCTCTGTGACCTCCAAGTGCTTGGAAAGTGTTGAAGGCCTTGTTACAAGAGGGACACTCATATTTTCTTCTCTGATCACATCCTATCTTGATCATTTCCATGTTGTTCACTTTATATTCAGGTCCTACGAAGTCAGGTTCTTTCCTCTTGCTTGGAATAAGTTTCTTGGTACCCAAATCACTTTCTTCATCAGATTTACTTGCATTGATCAAAGTCCTCTCTATCTCAACTTCAGACACCTGGAATTCTAATTCCTCAACTACTTTAGACTTCAGCTTATCATTGAGCATTATTAGTCCACCAACTTTGATTTCTGATCTGTTCATTTTAGGACCATCTCTTAAATTCCCATTTAATTTCTTCTTTAACTTGACAATCTCATCACCGCCAACCTGCTTACCTTCTGTTTTAGTGAACGACTGAGCATCTACGAACTCAGAATTATTAACAGAGGACTCACCGATAGATTTTAGACCACTCCAATTACTCACATCCTTAGAAAGCATAATCAAACACAAAGCAACTTCTTCTTGTTCTTGCTCAATTTCAGAAACAGATGCTGTAGTATTTGCATTACAAGATAAAGAAGATGAAGTTGCAGTAGTACCAGAAATTTCCATCTTAAAGTACCTTTTGGTTCTTCTTACTGATCTCTTTTTTCTTGGATTCACCTTCCCATTTTCAGATTGATCAGCACTAGTCCCGGAATCTTGTTCATCCACGCGAGTACGTGTAATTTTATCAGAATGGCACTTCATGTGCCCAAATAAAGCCTTCCAAGATGGAAAATCTTTTCCACATTCCTTGCAAATTTTATCGACATGAAGCAAAGTATCTTCACTTGAATCTTTAAATCGATATGTTTTTTTTCGGTTTCTCTCTGAGACCATAAGCAGCTGCATCAGACTCTACTAAAGTGTTGATACCACCATTATCACCTGCAGGCAACCTTTCAATTTTTGGAGCTTTTCTTGATCAGTTGGATGAATCACATGAGACCTCATGTGACCTCCCAAGGATCTCCACAAGGGAAGCATTTGCTGCACAATTTACACATGTAGTTTGCTTCATGATCTTTTGCCATCGAAATGATCAAACAAATGAATATTCAGATCAAGAACCAAAGAAAGTAATCTAAATGATCTAATACCTCAAACCAACACAAGTGCAGATAAAAATACAAAAGCACCTAGATCAAGAAACTAAATCAAAAACCAAAATCTGAACTACTTTTAGACATTGAACTAATCCAGGGAGGAACCCACAAAATGTTTAATGTATTTTGTGAGTAGAACAAGAAGATCTGATGTTTAAGAAAAGCAAAGACAGAGTAGGGTAGCTACTGGATATGTAGTAGTTGTCCCTCTATGTCTCTGTCTCATTGCTACTAGCTAATTGGTTGAACTAAAAATCATATTTTGAATAAGAAAAAACAACAGAGAGCAGAATATTACTCACTCTACTCTCTGTTGGATTTCTTACTTTCTCTCTCTCTTTACATAAGCAACAAAAAACTAGTGTTATATATTTGGAGGAGAAATCCATGCATGGAATTGGAAGCAAAGATAAAAGAAGGCAAAGCTAAGAGCTGCACGTGGAGGGAAATGAGGATCCTACGCCAACTTAATCCAACGGCTGAGGTTTGTCGTAACACTGAGCATCCCTATGGCTGTTGAGGATCTAAATTCCTAACTACTCTTCTCTACTTCTACTCAAACTAACTATTCTTTTCTTTGTCTAGCTATTAGGAAGCCCACCCCACCAAGTGAAGTGAAAGGTTCTATTCCATTTTTTGGCCGCTATTCTTTTGGACGGATCCCAATTCATTCACAGCATGCGATCATACCAGCACTAAAACACTCGTATCATTAGAATTCAGTTTGAATTTTTAGTAAATAATGTAATAGTTACAGAATAATATTCCACAAGTTGGTTTTTTTCTGCAGCACTTGAGTGGCCAATGGAAGCATGGCATGTTAAGCTACTTCAAAGTATGTTGGTGACAGTGGGTCACTTAGAATAAGGCAGGAGACAGTAGGCTAATGTAGTCATTTGGTGCTTGTTGTTATGAATGATTGGTGGAGTTAAAGTATAGTGGACCTACACTTATAAGTTGTATAGACTTTGATAACATGGGAAGCTCCAACTCCAAGCCTGCAGCTAAGTTCTGTCCTAATACTCCCAACAACTATATTGTAGTTATGTATGAAATTATCAAGGTTTAGTTATTATATATCCCATACTTTGATTTAATTATTCACATTAGATAATGCTTCTCTGCTTCTTGTTCATCACATTTTGATGCTACTGTCCTCTAATAACATAGTAACTCTGTAATTTCCTTGATTATGTTTGGAACAAAGTATGGCTACCTTTGCTTCTACAGCCAAGTTGGCCAATCTCTTTCATGTACAAACTACTCAACCTCACCATATTGGTCTTCTAATATGTAGGGTCCGTTCTAGGACAACCGATTTTTGAAGCATATTATACAATAATATTATATTGCAATACGTGTACAGTAGGGTTTTTGATGTGAATACATGGGCTCCATCATTTTACGTGCATCATACTAATATTGTGACGGTATGGTATGCTACTAACAATCGCTTGCCCCGGACCATCTCCCTAATATATATAGTACATCTGTGTGTGTGTGATTTATCTATTTAAGACAACTAACAACCATTACAGTTAAAAATAGAGAGCAGAGCTCATCAGAATCTACAGCATGATACTACTACATTAGTATCAGTAGCTGTTTAGTTTTGGAATCACTAACACAAGCTATAATTACAATGTTATCATGTCTGGATTTCGGAGAGGTTAACTACGATATTTTTCATAAAGTACGAAAAAATTTGGACATTAGTCCAAATCTCCTATGTTCACTTAATATAAGTAGTCGCTAATTGGCCAGCAAAGCTAAATGAGGCTAATTAAGCTGCAGGCCTTAAATAAAAACTCAATGTTAGCGGATTTTCGCCTGCCCAACTGTACCCTTGATGTCCTATTATCAACAGATACTATGCTTCTACAAGCTCCTTGAATTTCTGTGTCATTTCGAGTGAGCCGGCATGTACTACTAGTACAATGTTGTTTAGCTGTGAGTTGTCTTGCTAGTGTTTTCTTTCTTTCTCTGCTTGTTGTCGAATATTTCAAGTCTTTTCTTTGAAATTCTCTTGCGTTTGTTGGGGTTGTCCAACCAATTCTATTTTTTATGCCATCACACAAACTGTATAAAAATATAGCAGAAATCCATGTAACTTTTTCATTTCGAAAAACTGCCAGGTGAGCCTTCACACATCCTTTATTAACCACGCTCAAATTAAATACGGAACATTTTAACCCTACAGTGTAATACCTTTACTTTGAAGTTCAGATTCCCTCCTAAAGAAAAATTGGGATAGGCCAAGATGAATCATATGTACATATCATCAGGTCAAACCAACGTATTGGGTAGATCTTGCTTAGAGCAAGGTGTGTAATATATATGCAGACCATGACCCTACTCTTTTGGTTCTGTTAATTTGACCACTCTAAAATCCCACGTCTGAACGAAATTGATATTATATAAGAATGGAGATTCTGATCTGTGGTGACATTGCATTGCATATAATTACTACATCATCTTTCCTAAATAAAAAGCCTAAACCTCTGATAATGTTAAAGAAGTAGAACTATGATTGGTAAATGTTTAGTCAGGAGTCCTGTTTTGTGGTCCATCACATAAAACGACACTCTGTTACACACAATTATGCAAACTTTAAGTAGTGCATAGCTTAAGATGGTGTAATGAAGAGAAAGCATAGCAAACAAAATGCTCCCGTTTAAAGTTTAGTAACTACTTGTCCTCTATTCCACGCATTGTTACATTATTAACACTAAAATATGATTCCCTTTGCCTTTATTCTTCTTCATAGACCTTCTCATCTGTGACCTTGAACCTAACTCTACTCAAATATCAACCAAGTTATTTAATATTATCATGTCACCTTAGCTTACATAGCTTTCTCCCTCCACTTAGAATTGTTCACCATTAATCCCAACCAGGCATACACACTATATCCCACTCGTTTATTTGGGTTTCGGGTTTCTAAGATGTATGCAAATCTTTAATCTTACCTCTGGATATACTATTTAGGACTTCTCACCTCCAATTTATCCGAAACTTGTTTATGAAATGTAGTTTGTCCAATTAAATAATCTGTAAAGAGTACCTGCTGCTAAATATACAATTTTTCTTTTAATTTGTAATCAAGTGAAATTAGTTGTGCAAGATGCTGACAAGTGATCCTAATCAGAATTTATCAAGTTTGTGATGGTATTAGAAGCAAAGGTAGTCTAGTAATCAAAGCATGTCACTTCTTCATTGGCCGTCATCATGCACTTAAACTAAACAGTACTGAATTCTGTAGATAAAACAAGTGTATGTGTTAAGGAACAATTAAGCATACACCGAGCCACATGTTTTTTCGAAGCCTCATGACAAGTATTCTCAGGCTCGTTCAGGCAGTTCCGTTAGATATGATAATTGTTTCAACGACGTTACTTTCCGCGTTCAAGTTTGTGAATCAAAACTCCTGCAATCAACATTTTTAGAAAATAAGTGATAAGAACTCATGCATGAATCAAAGCGGAGGAATGTATAGGATGGATACCAATAATCAAGTTAAAAGATGAATAAGTAGCCGAATGGGTAATGATTGGGTAAGCGTTGCAGCATCATCAACTTATCTAGTATTGCCGTGCGACTTAGCATAACGTGATCAGCCAATCTTGTCAAGAGACCTTCAACTAATTTCTCTGACTCCACCCCTCTTCAAAAAAAATTGCAAATTTATACTTCTAAACCTGAGCAACAACATCTATCGGTTAAAAATCAAACACAGAAGTCAATAAAACAATAGCTGCTAGACTTTCATGCATAGAATGATAGAAGAGAAGAGATGTTCTACTCAAACTTGTACACAAACTAGAAATGTTAATCTTATTATACATTGGGATTACAGTTTACATGGGAACGATAATCAATCTATACAATGATCAATATGCCAATCTGATGCCTACCAACTAATCATTCAAAATATTTGCATTTTTTTTATCAATTGGGTCATACTGCCCTCCTAAGAGTTTACAACAACTAATCCTGTTATATTTTCTCAGTCTCCCAGACCAGGGGTTAATGACTTGAGAAAACCAATTTACGGTAACAGAAAGAGTTTTTCTGCCCATACAAAACTGTACATATATGTACATATGAAGAAAAAAAATGGGTTCACTTCCTAGGCTGTCTATGGTGTCATCTGAACAATTTAATGCAGCTTATCATCTCTAGCCTTGTCAATGAAATCTTCAACTCCAAAGACCTCCATCACGTTGCTTGTGGAAAGAAACTCAACATCATTGCTACGGCAGGGTGCATATCCAAAATCCCACACTTTATCATCACCCCAGACTTTATCATCACATGGTCCCGGAAAAAAGTCATGGCCGCCTTTAGCACTCGCTCCATTAAAAGTTGCAGCAAAACTTTTGCTATGGCCAGCCTTCATTTTACTAGCCTGAAGTTCAGAACCTGTGCCAGATGGTGAGTGATTATTCAAATCATGATTTCCCCATACATCCACGAGGGTCTGTGAGGGGGAAAACATAGGATAAGTCCCGTAATCGTTATGCTTCCATGTTTCTGACAGACTGTAAATTCCATCAAGGTCACCAATATCAGTATTGTACTGATGAGATGTATCTTTCACAACTCCAGTTCCATATTCACATGAACCAGCATTGATCCCATTCCAACCAGGAATGCCTTCACATGCAGGATATTCAACTACAGAATCCTCATCTTCTTCGGATTCTGTATCATTCTCACAGCCCTCAAATTCATCTTCACTTTCTTGCCACTCATCATCATCACTGTCGATGTTCATTGACTTAGACCTGTTTTGTTTGGCCCTTTTCCTCAGCATAAAGACATTAAAATAATAGCTAACAATCTCCATTTCCGTCCGGGAAGGAAAAACTTCTGAGAGACGGTCCCAAAAGTTCTTACCCGCTGATGAGGTATTAGACATTACCACCTCTTCAAATATTTGCTCGTCTTCTTCACTCCATCTTTCAGCAACTACCTCACCCATTTCATTCAACCCCAGCCCAGCAAAACACTCCTGCCCAACCAGTCTCCTTATGTCTTCTCTAGCTTTGACTACGTGGTGTCTAACACAAGTGATTGAGCCAGGATCAACACAAATACAAATGCTTCTACCATATCCACTTTTATAATCATCGCACATAATAAGTTCCATAGCTGGCATTGGAGTGACACAAGTACCGCAAAAACTTATTATTCACACCAGAATCATTGGAACCATATGAGCGCCATTCAGGGATATCAGCTTGATAATCTGATCCAATGGGCACCAATTTTTGAGGAGGAAGATCCATAAGACGAGCATATGCATCCCGAGAACGACCCAGGGTCCTTGATGGATAATCCGGTTCATCATTCTCTAAGGGAACTGATTTATGAACTGGTGCCTCAGAAAATCTAAAATCATCTTCACTGGTGCAGCTGCTGGCCCAAGAGGAGTTAGAGTTCCCCCCAGAACTATATTCAGCACACTCTTTGTGGAGCTCAGTGATGTTGCGAGTTTCAGTATATACATCACCTTCAACTAAATGATTTGCAGAACCATCATAACCTTTACCTATCACATTACGGGATACGTCAACTAATAGAATTTGATAAGTTTAATAATTACCACTCGTAAATCAGGAGAGACACACCAAGAACATCTATTACAATTTACATTCCAATATAATCAATCAGGTTTCTCAAAGATAACTATACGCACTATTACAACAAATGAACTTCGTTGACTACGTACATGAAAATTATAACACAATCTACCTTACATTTTGTACAAATACATTAACAGGAATACATCATATGTAATAGTAACTAGTCAGACTAATATGTCCTATCTCTTATCGTACAATTGCTTACACAAGACTTCAAACTCGACATGTCATTTTATCAATGCAGACAGTTCCCTAAAAATTAACATAAAACAACAATAGATGTTACTTAAGTCTAACAATGTTGATTGCAGGAGTTTTGATTCACAAACTTGAACGCGGAAAGTAACAAATAAGTGATAAGAACTCATGCATGAATCAAAAGCGGAGGAATGTATAGGATGGATACCAATAATCAAGTTAAAAGATGAATAAGTAGCCGAATGGGTAATGATTGGGTAAGCGTTGCAGCATCATCAACTTATCTAGTATTGCCGTGCGACTTAGCATAACGTGATCAGCCAATCTTGTCAAGAGACCTTCAACTAATTTCTCTGACTCCACCCCTCTTCAAAAAAAATTGCAAATTTATACTTCTAAACCTGAGCAACAACATCTATCGGTTAAAAATCAAACACAGAAGTCAATAAAACAATAGCTGCTAGACTTTCATGCATAGAATGATAGAAGAGAAGAGATGTTCTACTCAAACTTGTACACAAACTAGAAATGTTAATCTTATTATACATTGGGATTACAGTTTACATGGGAACGATAATCAATCTATACAATGATCAATATGCCAATCTGATGCCTACCAACTAATCATTCAAAATATTTGCATTTTTTTTTATCAATTGGGTCATACTGCCCTCCTAAGAGTTTACAACAACTAATCCTGTTATATTTTCTCAGTCTCCCAGACCAGGGGTTAATGACTTGAGAAAACCAATTTACGGTAACAGAAAGAGTTTTTCTGCCCATACAAAACTGTACATATATGTACATATGAAGAAAAAAATGGGTTCACTTCCTAGGCTGTCTATGGTGTCATCTGAACAATTTAATGCAGCTTATCATCTCTAGCCTTGTCAATGAAATCTTCAACTCCAAAGACCTCCATCACGTTGCTTGTGGAAAGAAACTCAACATCATTGCTACGGCAGGGTGCATATCCAAAATCCCACACTTTATCATCACCCCAGACTTTATCATCACATGGTCCCGGAAAAAAGTCATGGCCGCCTTTAGCACTCGCTCCATTAAAAGTTGCAGCAAAACTTTTGCTATGGCCAGCCTTCATTTTACTAGCCTGAAGTTCAGAACCTGTGCCAGATGGTGAGTGATTATTCAAATCATGATTTCCCCATACATCCACGAGGGTCTGTGAGGGGGAAAACATAGGATAAGTCCCGTAATCGTTATGCTTCCATGTTTCTGACAGACTGTAAATTCCATCAAGGTCACCAATATCAGTATTGTACTGATGAGATGTATCTTTCACAACTCCAGTTCCATATTCACATGAACCAGCATTGATCCCATTCCAACCAGGAATGCCTTCACATGCAGGATATTCAACTACAGAATCCTCATCTTCTTCGGATTCTGTATCATTCTCACAGCCCTCAAATTCATCTTCACTTTCTTGCCACTCATCATCATCACTGTCGATGTTCATTGACTTAGACCTGTTTTGTTTGGCCCTTTTCCTCAGCATAAAGACATTAAAATAATAGCTAACAATCTCCATTTCCGTCCGGGAAGGAAAAACTTCTGAGAGACGGTCCCAAAAGTTCTTACCCGCTGATGAGGTATTAGACATTACCACCTCTTCAAATATTTGCTCGTCTTCTTCACTCCATCTTTCAGCAACTACCTCACCCATTTCATTCAACCCCAGCCCAGCAAAACACTCCTGCCCAACCAGTCTCCTTATGTCTTCTCTAGCTTTGACTACGTGGTGTCTAACACAAGTGATTGAGCCAGGATCAACACAAATACAAATGCTTCTACCATATCCACTTTTATAATCATCGCACATAATAAGTTCCATAGCTGGCATTGGAGTGACACAAGTACCGCAAAACTTATTATTCACACCAGAATCATTGGAACCATATGAGCGCCATTCAGGGATATCAGCTTGATAATCTGATCCAATGGGCACCAATTTTTGAGGAGGAAGCTCCATAAGACGAGCATATGCATCCCGAGAACGACCCAGGGTCCTTGATGGATAATCCGGTTCATCATTCTCTAAGGGAACTGATTTATGAACTGGTGCCTCAGAAAATCTAAAATCATCTTCACTGGTGCAGCTGCTGGCCCAAGAGGAGTTAGAGTTCCCCCCAGAACTATATTCAGCACACTCTTTGTGGAGCTCAGTGATGTTGCGAGTTTCAGTATATACATCACCTTCAACTAAATGATTTGCAGAACCATCATAACCTTTACCTATCACATTACGGGATACGTCAACTAATAGAATTTGATAAGTTTAATAATTACCACTCGTAAATCAGGAGAGACACACCAAGAACATCTATTACAATTTACATTCCAATATAATCAATCAGGTTTCTCAAAGATAACTATACGCACTATTACAACAAATGAACTTCGTTGACTACGTACATGAAAATTATAACACAATCTACCTTACATTTTGTACAAATACATTAACAGGAATACATCATATGTAATAGTAACTAGTCAGACTAATATGTCCTATCTCTTATCGTACAATTGCTTACACAAGACTTCAAACTCGACATGTCATTTTATCAATGCAGACAGTTCCCTAAAAATTAACATAAAACAACAATAGATGTTACTTAAGTCTACAGCAGCTCTTTTCACCTGAAGTGTAAGTTTTCCATCCCAAATCAGAAGGAAATTCGAGAAACGAGACTAAATGTTGTCTGTTATTATGATCGAATTTCGCGTGCTTCGATGAAACAACACATGAATCATCCCCCGCCAAAGGTCTCTTTTGAACCATGCTTACCTGTAAAAAAACCAATGCACTTTGATTAACTACATATTTTTTTGTGACATGACGTCACGAAGACACATGGTAATAATTAATTAAATAATGAGAGTTTTTTTTTTTGAGGAATTAAATAAGAGAGCTAAATTATTTATTACAAACAGTAAAGGATGATAATTAAATCAGAAAGTAAAAAAAAATGTTTTTTTTACCACGTACAGTAAAGTCTTGGTCAAACAAAGTTTTGGAATTTAAATTTAAATAATATAAAAAAATAACCAAGAGGGCAAAAGTGTAATTTGGAATCTGAGATCCCTAATTCAATTGAAGATAACAATTAACGAATTTCAAACCCTAGATCGCTAAAAACACGGGTTTAATTCTCCGATCTAAGCGTATTCAACGCAAAAAAACTATCAATCAAAACCTAAATCGATCTATACACATATAAAACATGTATGTATAGATCGGAAAAAACTGAACAATTGGGAACGAGAATTGAATTTCAAGAACACAAACTCACCGATCTATGAACGACAACGTCAGATCTGAAGAGCAGAAACAAGATCCGAAACCCTAGATCTAGAATCCGATTGGATCAACGAAACTTACAATTGAAGGTACCGATCGATAGAGAATGAAGCGAATTGAAAGAATTTGATAATAATTCGAAGATTAATTGAAGAATTGAGAGCGAATTGAGAGATTTATAGAAAGAGAAAGCGAAGGAGAAATAGAATTGAAGCGGCGGGGAATAAAGAGATAGGGTTTGTGTATATAATTCAACACGGTTGACTCTAAACGGGTCGGATTGGGTGGTAAATTACTGAAATGCCCCTTTATAAATTGGTTTGTCGGCTGAGTATGTATGGATGGGTAGAGGGTATAATGGAAAAATGAGATTAGGAGCTGAGGCTGTACATATAGTCCACGTTTTCTTTGGTCAACATAGGCGTCCATGTGTTGATAATGTGTTTTCTTTTTATTTTTTTCAATAAAATTTAATATTATTTATTATACAATTGTAAGCGAGTTAATAACAAGCTGTCTATATTACTTTTAATAACCGTAGAGAACCCTTGATATTGTAGTCTCATCAAATTTGTTGCTAATGTAGAATAATAATTATATTTAAATATAATAAAACATTTTATTTGAAAAAAAATAATTTTAAATTTGATTCTACTATGAAATGAGTTTGGATAAGTGTGAGTTTACTGTCATTCTACTACATAATTATTTTAAACTATTTTATCAAATTTAAATGATTTTTTAAATAAAAAAAAGTGTGTAACTTCATTTTTTTGAATTTGGTAATTAAATTTTATAACTATATATGATGAAAAATAAAATAAATTATGTATTTATATTATTTTAATAAGGGTTCTCTACGGACCTCTATAAGAGAGCCCTTAATAAATTGCTACCCTACTTTTAATTTTAAAATTATGGATCATTTTCATTAACATTTTGGTTCAATTACGGTCCGTGGGTTTTAAAATTTATTACTCATATTTCTTTTCTTTTTTTTCCAGTAAAATTTATTACTCATATTCTAATCCAAACAATTTTTAGATATTAAAAAAATATTTATGTCTCAATTGTCTTATATCTCCATCTTTAAATTTTTCTTTTATTTAGAAAAAAAATCAAAAAAATAATCTTTAAGTATGGAAAGCATTAACAAAACAAAACTTGTTTCCCGCTATTTTCACATATTCAAACTATTGCGTTTTCTGCTTATGTGATATAATAATAATAATAATAATAATAATAATAATAATAATAATAATAATAATAATAATAATAATAATAATAATAATAATAATAATAATAATAATACCAATATTTGGTAAATGCTGAATTATTTTACTCAACTGGAAACCTTTTAGTGAAAACCATTCATATATCAACATTAAAATCGTAAATTTAATATATAACTAAAATGATGACTGCTTGTACAACAAACAAATGGCAAAGTAAGAAATACAAGTATTCAGCTATGAATTTGAACAACCAAACCACTTCTCACTTCTCAGTTCTCACAGTTTTCATCTCAAGCTTGTGATCCCATTGAGGGTCTAAATTATGCCACAGCAGGCAAATCTTTGATCCATGGATCCAAAGGCTTCCCAATGGAATACACAACAAACCCAATGTCCCTTAGCTTCTGTGGGTTCACAACATTCCTTCCATCAAACAAGAAGGCAGGCTTTTGCATGTTGTTGTAAATCTTATGATAATCAAGATTCTTGAATTCATCCCACTCTGTCAGAATGCAGATACCATGAGCATCCTTGGTCGCCTCGTACGCGTCCCAGACTACACTTATGTCTTTCTTTGAGGCAGGGCTTAATGGTTGAAGATGAGCTGGATGATCCCAGTCAAACTTGTTTAGTGTAAGGTCCCTCTGAATCTGATCTTCAGTAACCTGTGGATCGTATATGCTTAACTTGGCCTTATCGTCTATTAGTCCCTTGCAGACATCAATTGCAGGTGTTTCCCTTGTGTCACCGGTGTCTTTCTTGAATGCAAACCCCAAAACTGCAATTTTCTTGCCAGAAACAGTGTTGAACATTGAGGATACTATTCGGTTGACAAACCTGTTTTTCTGGTAATCATTCACCTTGATCACTTGTTTCCAGTAGTTTGCAACTTCAGGGAGGCCATTACATTCGCAGATGTAGACTAAATTCAGGATATCTTTTTGGAAGCAGGAACCACCAAAACCAACACTGGCGTTCAGAAACTTAGCTCCAATTCTAGTGTCTTTTCCCACAGCATGAGCCACCTGAGAAACATCAGCACCAGTTGCTTCACAGAGCGCAGACATGGCATTCACGGATGAGATTCGCTGAGCCAAGAAGGCATTGGCAGCAAGCTTTGAGAGCTCTGCTGACCAAAGATTGGTGCAAATGATTCTCTCTTCAGGCACCCAATGAGCATAAACAGCTTTCAATGCCTTAATTGCCTTTTGCCCGTCTGGAGTCTCTCTTCCACCAATAAGCACGCGATCTGGGCTAAAAAGATCTTCTATAGCAGTTCCCTCAGCAAGAAATTCTGGATTTGACAAAATTTGAAACTTGATGCCCTTGCTGTTGTGGGTCAATATTTTTTCGATAGCCTCAGCTGTTTTCACAGGAACAGTTGATTTTTCAACAACAATCTTGTCAGATTTTGAAACATCAGCAATCATCCGGGCTGCACTTTCCCAATAGGTCAAGTCTGCAGCTTTTCCAGCTCCAAGACCCTGTGTTTTTGTTGGTGTATTAACAGAAACAAAAATTATATCTGCTTCAGATACATGCCTCTCAACATCAACACTGAAGAAGAGATTCTTTCCTCTGCACTGCTTTACCACTTCATCAAGACCTGGCTCATATATGGGGAGTTGCTCACTATTCCAGGCTGTGATCCTCGAGACAGATATATCAACAACAACAACCTCGATTGAGGGACACTTCAAGGCGATAACTGCCATTGTTGGACCACCTACATATCCAGCTCCAATGCAGCATATCTTCACCATTGTCTTCTGTGCTTCTCTCTAGAATTGAAAAAGGTATGTATAATGTATCAAACTCACGAAAGCATTATATAAATTTTCATCATTTTAAATACGTAGAATGGTAAAACAACTTCATGTATGTAAGAAGACTATACAAAAAAGAGCATATTATAGAACGATCTATTCTTCCACTTAGTTTAATTGGGACAAAACCAGGAATCTGCAGAGTTTCAAAAGCAAGTGTATGTTTAAAGAAAAAACACAAGTAAAATATAAACTGAACTGTAGCTGTAGTATGGCATTTTGATAAAAACATGAAATTACTGTAACAGTGAATCACCTGAAAGTTACATAAACGAGGATCTACAGATTTAAAAAAAATGGAGAACTTGAAACCTATTTAAGACCGGAAATGTGAGGACTCTTGATCTCTCACGGAAGAAAAGTCTTCAATCCGAACATAATCAAGATGTCATTTTATTTTCTATAATGCATAGACCCGGTACAGATATTTTCTAAATGCATCGTCTCAGAGATCGGAATGAACCTCGAAGAAGTGATATATGTAAACCAGTGCTGTAATGAGATTTAAGGATCACATCTAGACATAATAAACTTATCAGAATACCAAGAAAACAGTAGCAAGAATCAAGATCCATAAATGCATATCATACAGAAACTTAATTACCTCGGAGAGTCGGAGTGAATAACAAAGAACAATATTTCACCAACTGGATCTCCACCCTCTAAAATATACAATAGAAAAAAGAAGAGAGAAACTTAATTTTCTTGTATGGCTTACAAATAGGTTCCATCTCTGTATTTATATGCCAAAAAGTACTCTACATCTACCTTGTATGGAATCCTCACAAACTAAGCAAAGGTGCCAAAAAGTCAATTAAAGCTGACCAAGAACGTTCAGCACGTTTCCAAGCAGCTACTTTCAGTAAAAAACAGGGAAAATTATACTACTTTTTCAATTATAAATTGATACGTTTGTGTATAAACCAGTTTCTAACTTGTAAAACAGGGCCTTTACATTCATGGAAAATGTGACAGGCCTAACTTCAGAACTGGATGTTGCTGTATTACTTACCCCAGTTGTTAGATTACATACAGTTGACCTCAAGTGGTTTACGACATTGTTTTTAGAAAATACTTTAATAATTATATACGATCAAACTCAATTAAACATATTGGTTTGTTTCGATACATTATAAGAACTATATCCATAAAGCAAGTGCTTTAAGACCCGTGTCACGAGAAACTCCATACTCTACAGAAACTAAGGAAATAATTATCAAAAATAAAGAGGGAGCTTTCGATTCCAAGACTAATATTCTAACATAGCAATAAATCATGAAAGTAGCAACAAATTATTGATAAAGAAAGCTTTAGAGTTGAGATACAGCGTGCTGGACGGGTTGCCAAGGCCTGCCTTGAGTTTGAGTAGCACCAAAGTCATGATTTGTATGAACAATTATACTGCACTGTACATCCATATGTAAAATTATTGTTAGGAGATAAACGTGTTGATACTTAACAAGAAGGCCTTCAATCAGCATGCCACGAGGTGGGTGTGAGATTACCTTGATTTATACTTCACAATTAAGTTGATTTAAGACACACAGACAACTACTTGTTTCTCTTTAGCACGATGAAATGATCATTGTCACAATGAAGTCACTGCGCCAAACTAGTTTTTACCAACAACCTTTATTTTTTTTAGTTAGTTTGAACTAAAAACAAACATGAAAGACAAAAAAAACGATGCTCAAATGAAGCAGACAGATATATAATATCATACATTCTTTGAAACGTACTTTTTACTTGGAATGAGAAACTAAAACCTGAAGAGTAAATATGCTCCAAGCACTTCTATAAGATAAACAAACAAAATAACAGTAGCATAACAGATTTTCTCTTTGTAATAGAATTATAAAAAAACGCCGATTTCATAGAAATTTGGCTATGCACAGATGCACCCTATTACAACAATTTTCTTCATGATATTTGAACTACAAAACATGCTCCGGTTACCACCATAGTTAATATTGATGGGAGATTTCATGGGAGGGTGGTCACTGTACACACTCTTCCTCAAACCAAGTAGTGCAACTAGAGTAACCTAACAAAGCAATCCATAGGGTGAACCTCTATGATAACTTCATTGCCATTTCTTGAAGAAGGGAGCACTTCTGTGCTGCAGTAATAACATGATTTGTTTCAGCATTCTCAAGCACATCAGCGATTATTGCAGCAGCATGACCAAGAGGTTCCTCTGCTGCTCTCTTCAGCATAAAAGCCTGCAAAGCCATCACATAAAGCCAAAAGCCAAGGACAACGTTGATTCCTTGATACAATTTTATCACCTGATTTAATGCATGATTTTTTGGGGAAGTATGTTTTGGATCATAATATTCCGTGATTGAACACCTTGAGAAATTTTTTATGTCAGTACTAGAACTATGAAACCTCAAGGGATATTATTATACTTTGTTCTTGTTCCTTTTTAGATATCATACCTAACATGTTAGTACAACCTAAAATTTTATTTCCTTTTAAATTATTTAGATGCTACTATTTCTGTGAAACAGGACTAGTTTTCAACACCTCCATTCCTACATAATACTAACTAAAGTAATTTAAGAAACCTAAAAGACTCCTTTCTGACCAAGTATCAAGTGTGAACACGATTAAAGTGGGCTGTTGGATAAAGAAGCAACCTGCCCGTGATGAGATATGTTCAATGTACATGGTGACTGCAACCACGGCTCTCCATCAATTTGAACTGGCAATGCAGCAAAAAGCTGAATCTTAATCGATTGCCCTTGTGCTAGCCTTCGAGCCCGAGATAGCCCTACCTGTTCCAGTCAAACAGCCATCAATTTTTTTCTGATGACACTAATCTGAAATCTGAATAGTCCCCAAGTAAATAACATAGGGCTTTAATCCCCAGTAGGTCGATCTCTTTGTCTATTCTAACTTCTATCAAACAGAATATGTTAATATCCGAGTGCGCACTCCCTAGATGATATACTAATAGAAATATTAAAATTCTATGAGTCTTTTAGAGTTTTTGTTTTTATTCAAGTAATCGCTCATTCTGCTGCATGTATTATTGCTGCATGTATTACTGTAAGATACAATTACAAGTTGCCCGATTTGTAAAAGGACTTCCATATTCAGGCATGCCCATGGTAAAAAATTGTTACGGATTTACAACCTTAATGCACGAGTACGTGCCACAACAAGTAGTAAATAAGTTAGTTCTTGCAAGGACCAATTACTATTTTCATTCAATTCAAGTCTAATAAAAATCAAGCGAAGTGTTCACTAAATTATCACTATACAATTAAAATAACACAATATCGAATAACAAATTCCAAGTTACAAAAAATTTATATTATTTATGTCAAGGCTAAAACATAAAATCAGAATTTAAAAAACACAGGTACCTAACTTCACCAACGAGTTTCTCCAAGTACTACTTGCCTTGCCAAGTTTTGGAATTTTATTTTATTAAAATCGCCCTTACCTGAAGCTTTCCTAGATGCCATGTTCCTGCTATGCTCACGACCTCTAACATCTTATCATGCATCGACTGAGGATCAAAATTATCATATGTTTCATCTTCATTTTGCCATAAATCTACGCCACCCATGTAGCTTCCGATATTGGCAACAAGAACACCTTCTGCATCCTGCAGAGTGGAAGAAAACAATTCAGAGCAAAAATACACCAAAGGGGTTAATATCTCAAATACATATTATGTACTTTATGCAGCTCTAGAGGAGTTGGTTAGAAAATATATTAAAATTAGTTATAAGAGTAACTAAAAGAAATGGTGCCCGCCATTAATGATATATAACTTCGCATGTCCAAGTTGAGATCGAAACTAAAATGAATTTAAGTGAATTCTAGTCGAACAAAATATCATTTTTCACCATTACTAATATCAGATTTGGTAAAAATTTAAATGAAGACCCAGCTATAAATTATAATATTATATAACCTCTTGAATAGTAATAATCTTTAATTCTGGTGAGTAGAAATATTGCTCTACAAGAAATGATTTGCAAGAGTAGTGTACAGAACTAACACTGTAACAGGTAAGACAACTTACAAGAAAACTTATTCATATTCAGATATACAGTAGTAACTTAGCCGAATCTTGAAAAAAAGTAGTGAATGTCAAGTAGAGACTATGAGGAAAGCTAAAAGGTCACATTGCAAAGCTAATCTGAAGCAAAAATATACACATTACTGAGATATGAAAGATCAATTGCACTTACCTCAGGAACCTCTACCTCCACACCATCTACTTCTACTCGAACTTGCCAAGGGTAATCTGCAAATGACCTATCCATAAGAGTCTTGGCGCCTTCTCTTGCATACAGAACTTTATTCATGAACTGCAAGAGTGACATTAACATTCAAGAGCTGGACCCTTGGTAAACTCTATAACCTACAAAATTACCCTGGCTGATGGAAAATCCTAAATACAGTAAATTTCCAGAATCAAAATTACTTTTACAATGATTTTCCAATGAGGCGTGACTTAACAACTAACACCATCTTCAGCTATTAATAATTTGTACAGAGTAATTAAAACACACCATTATTTGTCATTCTCTTAAGTTAAACAATATCATTACAAACATGGCACAAACAATAATACACCAGATCATGTTCTTAAAGCATATATAATCTAAAATCCACATAGTTCACCATAATTGTGGCATATACTTCATCAGGGAGTAGTGAAAGAAGTGCTAACAAGTAACCTTTCTATCTTGTAGACTAGAATTATAGAGAAAACATAATGTCACGCCTCTGTATTGCATCCTACTTAAAAAAATAAATAAATAAATAAATAAATAAATAATAATAATAATAATAATAATAATAATAATAACAATAATAATAATAAAGAGAGCAGAACACTTCGGTCTACAGGATGAAAAGCGTGCACATGCAAATAATTTTTCAATTTCTATGTTGCACCTGTATATCCTTTAAAACAAAATCCAGTAGTTTTGTGATAACCTGATTATAAAACTTCTCCGGGTTTTCCTCTCTTAGATTGTGGATTTCAAGAGCAACCTTTGCATCACATCCTACCCCTGCAATAGTATGCCGCTTGTACTTCAGTGACAATGAATGTGTGTAGCGAAAAGAACAGACCTTATTAGTACTGCATATGAGCACCTCCCTGTTCGATTTATATGAATTTTTATAGAGATGTATCCTCACTAATCATGTGAGCATTGAGCACCCTGTTATAAATCATTTTGGCTATGCTATCATGCAATTATATATAGCTCACAAAGAACGGACTTGGCTTAAGCTAATTTGTCATAAAAACATAGACATACGAAAAGCTAAGAAGAACTTTAAAGATAGTTGCTTTAAATAACAAATCCATAATTTAGGGCAAACCCTGGCTTAGTTTTATAAAAAAATTACATCAGAAATTTACTGTCCCATGTCGATGCAAGATTTAATCAACCAAGATATCCACATGAATACTATATTAGGTAACTGAAAATAATACTTATCAGCTTACCAAGATAATTGTTCAAAAAAATTGGAGATTCGACCTCTTTTCCTTTTTGGTTAATTGAAACTTTCCATCGATCAAGAATTGTTACTGCAGCATGTTCTATATGGTTCAAAACTGTGCTTAGCCCACCTTGTCTCTCCACTGAGCCTAAACCACCACCCCAAGACAAAACTCGAGCCAAGTCATTTCCTGTTCCAGCAGGAAGAATGGCTACCGGAGGAGGAGACACAAAGTTCTGCTTGTCTATCGCATCCAAAACCCATCCAACAGTGCCGTCTCCCCCGCATACAAGAATTCTGAAATGAGGCACTTTCCTAAATAAGAATAGTCCAGCATCAGGTCCCTGTCCTGAGCTCAACTCGAAAACCTGTGTATAAATTTCAACCAACTCAACTTAAAAAGGTAAGCGAACTGACAAAACAGCACAGTTACTTTTATTGAATTTTAAATCCAGCTAAGAATCATTTTACAGTTACAAGCACTTCGGCTACACTCATGCCCCCAACAGCAACACATATACAAAGTGGACCCTTATCATGATTTGTGGACTGCTTGTTTACTCTTAAATTGATGACCTTATAGATAAAGTTTCACATATCAACCTTAAACAAGGTCATAGAGTTGGAGGGGAAACTTTGTGATCTTCAGGCACCCAAACTCCAATATTGTAATTTCCTTTCTGCTGAAAGTTATATCCCAACTCAAAAAATACTATATATCATGTTAAAAATATTAACAAAATCTATGAAATTAGTTCCTGTGTCAACATACTAAGGTTATCAATATTAAATTGTACATTTAAAGATCTACCTTACAGATAAGTCATTAATCTCATTGCAAGGAAAATAACAAATATACCTCTAATAGAGATGCATTAAATTCACATAAAGAATAGCCACTTCAGCCAGCTACTGACCTGAATGGGATTCAAAAGTAAATTTAAGCGTAACTTAAGTGAATTTCCTCGCTGGGCCCCACTCTTCTTATTAATGAAGACTAACAAGGGTCTTGCATCTGAGGGTAAATCACTCAACACATATCGTTGTTCCGTTGCAGTCAACTGTAACTCATTCTTCTCATTAATAGAGGAGCTTCTCTTAAAACTTGGCTTTGAATCTAATTTATGCAAAGCACTACCTTTTTCATTTTGATCCCCGCTGTCCATACTTACAGTACTATCACAATTTTCCTCTATTCCATGAGAACCGTTTATATTCTTGTTGTCGTCGCTTGTACTTTCCGTGGATGACTTGCCAATACTACAATTGTTACCTGTGTCAGCAGAGGCTATATTTCCCTGTTTGTACTTTTTACTTTGACTCCTAATACTAGCTCGGACCGAAGATGCAATCTCATTGGCCCCCTGAGTGATTGAACTTAATAGCCGCTCCTGTAAAGCCCTATTCACTTCCCTGACGTATAGAGGGGATAAAATCAATCGTTTAAATGGGCCCAAATCACATATATCACCTGTTTCATTTGACATGCTACCATGGCAGTCAACATGTACCAGGCGCTGACACCATAAGCAACACCATATGGGGGATCCTCCAAGAAAAGAACGATTGCAGGGCTCTTCACAATGACTACAAAAGGAAGTTTCGTCAGCTTGATCTGCAACCTCCGTCCAGCGGACAGCCCACTGGTGCATCACATGCTCATACCCAGTCATAGACACACGTTTGCAATCTTTTTGGGATTTAGATGAACAGCTAACGTGAGATGCTGCACCACATATGCTACAATAGTGGATCTGATTGTCTGAAGCCACTGGCCCGTGATTCTGGGAGGCTGACATTGACTTCAAGCATACACAGCACTTTAAGCTTCTCCCACGGGAGATGGATTCCAAAATCCAAGTATGAGGAGCTACAGGGACCTTTCTCCTCGTCATGGGGTTCTTTGATATGGCTATAGCTTTCATCCAACTTAGATTGATATTTCTCCTCCACTGGAAGGCAGTGTAGGCTATAGTGAGGACTCCTATAAGTCCAGCAACAAAGCAAGAGACAGTAAAAAGACGTGATTCCACCATGTGAGATGGAAACCCAGGTTCTCGATCCTCATCCATTTTTGAAAAATTATCTACCCGCATCAAACACCGCAAAGATGTACTTAATACAAATCTAGCCTACATATTTCGCTAATCACTTTGTTCAAGCTTAATATGCTATACTGCCATACTGCCCCCAGGCAACAAATCGTAGTCCCTGATACGCTAAAACTTCAAGTCTGATTTCCGAACCAAATCATGTTAACAGCTTCATTAGCAATCATCCACAAGGCTTTCTAACTGTGCCACTTTACAATGTTCAAGATAAAATAAACCTGGAATCAAATGTACCAAATTAGAAAGCAGTCAATGTTGGACTGCATAAAAATTGACCGCAGATGTAATTAACAAACTCAAGATCTTCAAATAGAATATCCACCACAAGTACTCAAAAACAAGAACTCCAAATTAATACATTTTGAGTCACAAGTGGATTAGCATCAAGAAATAAATATTGTGTACTAAGTGTAGGAACTTGTTGTGCAATTGCATTTTATATGTAGTGATACACACATAAAAATAGGACGCTATCTAATTATATTTCGGAATCAAGAAAGCAGAAATGTATGTTGATTACGACGTTCCAAAAGCGTGTAAATATTTTAAATGCTAATCATATATCTATACTCATTAGGTAACTCGTAAGTAAAGTACAAGATGAATAGGTGTACACATAGCATTCGATAACTGAATCTAATACTAAATTAATTGAACGGGTGAACAAGTCATTCTTCTGAATCATAAGAACTCATTGTGCTATGAAGTATGTGAGATTAATAAAATAAACACACGCTCATATACAATAACAATTGCTAAAAATGTAACGAGATGATTTCATATTCGCATTGGATCAATTCAAATTCTCATGTCGATTTTATAGTTTCTGATAAACATTTATAATTAACGTGTGTGTGTGTGATATTATATAGAGAGAGAGAGAGATTACAGGATGATAGAATCGAAACTCGGCAACAGAGAGAGAGAGAGAGAATCGAGCTCAAGAGCATAAGGTGACAAAGGGGGAAAACGAAAGCATACAAAATATATGCAGGGATATAATGAAATTGATGCGTGAATGTAACGAGATTTTGTCTCTTCTGAGTTTCGTGGCAGTTATTCCTATTCTCCCCGTCGGGCGCAATTAGCGAATTCACCCCCTGTTTCTTCTTTTTGGAAACACATGTAAACAAGTAAATTCAATTTCATAAATTATGCGGATAAATTCAAAATTGATATTTCGTTCTTCTCTCATAGTTTAATATCGTTAATTTTCACTTTTTAAAAAAACATACTACTATTCTATTAGGCACAAATTCAGATTCTTCCTAAATATAACTCTTTATTCTTATGAATGCAGTAAGTTAGGTGCGTATATTTTAATCTTCTCTACAGCCTAGGCATGTTTGGTTGATTATGTAAATTATCAAAGTGGGAGAAAAATTAAGCAAAAATGAATGGGAGAAAATAAACTAAAAATGATCTTTCTTCTTTTAAAAAAAATAATAATTCTGAAGCGTTTTTCTAAAAAAAAATCTAATATGATTATAATACTTACATTTACCTCAAAAACTAAAAATGAAATCAATTAGGGTGCACTAAGTCTACATACTGGCCAAAGAAAAGGAAATGGGGTTTAACAAAAGCTTTTATCAAATTTTTCGGGTAAGATTCAACTTCTATCTTTCTATCATAGCGATGTTCGTTATCACGCAGAAACGGCATCATACACTAATTGCATATTTATTTATTTTGCAATGCTCTAACAAAATGTCTATTGATTACATTTTTAATCTTGGACATGTTCGTTATTATTACATATAATCGATATTAGATGACAAATTGCTCATCTTTGCAAAACCATAGCAACTGTAAATAGATTAACATTTTTCAAGCACCATATCAATTTGTACATGCAGACACCTCAGCATAAACTATCAGAGGAGCTGGTCAATGATCAATATCCGTTGTTAACTTGAGATGTGCAACCTTGAAAATTATGGTTGGTATCTCTCTTCCTAGGGTGGATTTAAGATTATTTTGACTAATTAGGCTAATTTGCTTTATGTTCTAAAAATTCTCAGGAGTAAGCCAAAAGTAAAATCGAACTTAAAACCACCAGATAAGCTCTTGACCAATTTGAGATCATTAGTTGGACGTAAATGGAGAAACCAGACAAGGCTTTACCCATTCAAGTAGGCACCAACTTGAAAATAATTATTTCTCAAAATGTGGATTGTATTTGTATTCTTCCACAGTGTTAATCACAGTATATATGAACATGAGCATAAAAGAAATATTGAAACTAAATTCAAAATTTACAAATTGCCTAATCATTTGCTTTTTAACCTTCTTTTTTATCAGATCAAACTCATATTAACTATAATATGTGAGAAGTAATTTTACTTGATTCCGACTAAATGCTTATTATAACTAGGAAAAGAATGCAAACTAACAGGTGTTATGACAAAGCCGAGCATATATCCAAATCAACAAGAAATCCTTGCTCTTCAAAATAGTAACAAAAAACTCAGAAACAAACATATCACAATGTCAACATACTTGAAAAAAACACATTCATATTACTAATTATCCGGCAGCAAAAGAGAAAAATTGATTTAGTGCATTAAATCTATTTTGATCCAGATACCAAAGCATCATGAATTATCAAGGTAATCTAGATGAACTCTCAATACATCTCTCATGGAGCAACAACAATTGTTCCAGCAACTTGATCAAGATCTCGCTGTCCACTGGATGTGATTTTTCGCCCACTGCATTGCACAAAAAAAAGAATCAGTTCAAGCAATTTCCTATTTATGAATTGCAGAAGTCGCAAGGAATCTGTTTTGAGATTTAAGAAATAAACTACCATCATCAAGAACCATAATAATTGAGGATTAAAAACTAAATCCTTTCACCTAGAAGAATAGTCTACCACTAGACTTACAATGCAACAGAATCAACATGGATCTATGTGACTTGACTACAAAGCACATATAGCTTCTAATAATTGAAAGAGTACTTAACATAACATATGACAGTCTACTGAAGATTAAATTAGAAACAGAAAGAAACTTTGACTCTGCTAATATGTCACTTGTTTAGTGCTTACCCCTTGCTGTCAAAGTCAACAATGTTCATGGTCTGCAATTGCTGAAGGATATGGCGGGCAATACCTCCACTGCTCTTGCAGAAATGTGGTGGTGCACTTCCGTTTCTCTTACTGCCCCCGTAGATCCTCCTGAACCAACACCCAGACCACCCCTTAGGTAGATTTTCCTTGCCATTGATGCTGCAGTTGAATTGGTGAAAGTGAGAAAAGGTAAATATTATTTCAAGGCTCGGCAAATGTAATGGTGTTTGGTTCTGATCGGTTCTGTCAAAGGACGATGTAACAATTAAAATGAAAATCATACCAGCTCTAATGTAATACCAATCCTCGTCATACGGGGCAAGTTCCTTGAAGGTTCCAGTCTTCACTATATCAGTCCAGTGTGGGAGTTCCATCTGTTCAACATTAGTGGCAAAAAATAAGACCACCACAACCATCACATACATTCTATAGGTATGTGCATTTTTACTATGATTTCATTGTATTAATAAAACTTCTATTTAACACCTTCTGAGCTAATATATATAAATAAACAAAAAATTACATAAAACACCATAAATAAGGAATTTGCTAGCATCATAAATTCAAAATAACAACTACCACATCAAAAAAATATTGAAATAGTCTAGCTGTCCAGGCATCACATACACATCACAGAAAATGCCGCTACTTTCGATATCTTTACAATAATAAAAGCAATTAATCACAAAGAAACACAGAAACTATTACAATTTCAACAAATGCTAAATCATGATAACAATAACTATCTATTCAATGCCAATTCACTTTGTTCTATCCTAAATTAGGTATAAACATAAACAGTGTACATAAGCAACTAAACATACATACAGGGAGAGAAAGAGAGAGGAGGGGGGTAAGAGAGAGGAGAGAGGGAGGGGAGAGGGAGAGAGAGATACAGAGAGAGAGGGGGGACAAGGAATAGAAAGCTATCTAGTGTACCTAAGCACTGTACAAATCCATACAGGCAGAGAGAGTGGAGAGAGAGAGAGGAGGAGAGAGAGGCGTTACCTTGCCGGAGCGCTTGAGATGAGCGGCATAAGCCTTAACGAACTCATGAGGAGAACATCTTTCACAGTTTTAGCCGTCGCCATCTCTCTCTTTCGTCTTCTCAGCCGCCGCAAGCTCCTAGGGTTTCTCTTCAGAGGGTCTTGCTACTTTGTAACCGAGAATAGGGACTGAGCAATATATTGAGGGCATGGAATTGGGCCCTAGGTTTTTTATTTGATATTGGGCCGTGCCAATCCGATCCATTACAAAGCAAATTGGGTTATTTTCTCAAAATATTTGTAGACACTGCTTACTGCTATAATATTCCAGCACTGACTTTGACTTTTCTTTCTAAATTTATTTGAATTTTAAGGTGTCAAGGGCAATTAGCAATTTATGGAAATCTGAAACATTTTTAGCTTTTTATCACTTAAAATTTGAGAAGTTTATATTATATTAGCCCAAATATATATGCATCAATGCTTTTTACTTTTTATTTTTTATATTTAACATGTTTTTTTGTACTTATTTTTTCACATCCTATATAAACCCTATGTAATTTTGTTTTAATGTAAGTTATGTTCTTAAAATCCCTATGGCCAAGTAATTCAATATAATCAGTACATCATTTATATCAGAATGGCTAGATCATGCATTTGCATGGTTGAGAGA